>NC_056438.1:41212599-41272103 GCF_018296145.1 Oncorhynchus tshawytscha | reverse complement strand
GTGCAGTGATCTGTAAACTGCTCAGACAGCTGGTGCTTAAAGCTAGTGAGGGAGATGTGAGTCTCCAGCTTCAGAGATTTTTGCAATTCGTTCCAGTCATGGGTAGCAGAGAACTGAAAGGAAAGACGACCAAAGGAGGAATTGGCTTTGGGGGTGACCAGTGAGATATACCTGCTGGAGCGCGTGCTACGAGTGGGTGCTGCTATGGTGACCAGTGAGCTGAGACAAGGCGGGGCTTTACCTAGCAGAGACTTGTAGATAACCTGTAGCCAGTGGGTTTGGCGACGAATATGAAGCGAGGGCCAACCAACGAGAGCGTATAGGTCGCAATGGTGGGTAGTGTATGGGGCTTTGGTGACAAAACGGATGGCACTGTGATAGACTGCATCCAGTTTGTTGAGTAGAGTGTTGGAGGCTATTTTATAGATGGCATCACCGAAGTCGAGGATCGGTAAGATGGTCAGTTTTACAAGGGTATGTTTGGCAGCATGAGTGAAGGATGCTTTGTTGCGATATAGGAAGCCGATTCTAGATTTAATTTTGGATTGGAGATGCTTAATGTGAGTCTGGAAGGAGAGTTCACAGTCTAACCAGACACCCAGGTATTTGTAGTTGTCCACGTATTCTAAGTCAGAGCCGTCCAGAGTAGTGATGCTGGACCGGCGAGCAGGTGCGGGCAGCGATCGATTGAAAAGCATGCATTTAGTTTTACTTGCGTTTAAGAGCAGTTGGAGGCCACGGAAGGAGAGTTGTATGGCATTGAAGTATACAGAATAGTGTCATCTGCGTATAGGTGGATCAGAGAATCACCAGCAGCAAGAGCAACATCATTGATGTATACAGAAGAGAGTCGGCCCGAGAATTGAACCCTGTGGCACACCCATAGAGACTGTCAGAGGTACAAACAACAGGCCCTCCGATTTGACACACTGAACTCTATCAGAGAAGTAGTTGGTAATGTCTCTTATCGATGGCGGTTATGATGTCGTTTAGAACCTTGAGCGTGGCTGAGGTGCACCCATGACCAGCTCTGAAACCAGATTGCATAGCGGAGAAGGTATGGTGGGATTCAAAATGGTAAGTAATCTGTTTGTTAACTTGGCTTTCGAAGACCTTAGAAAGGCAGGGTAGGATAGATATAGGTCTGTAGCAGTTTGGGTCTAGAGTGTCACCCCCTTTGAAGAGGGGGATGACTGCGGCAGCTTTCCAATCTTTGGGAATCTCAGACGATACGAAAGAGAGGTTGAACAGGCTAGTAATAGGGGTTGCAACAATTTTGGCAGATAATTTTAGAAAGAGAGGGTCCAGATTGTCTAGCCCGGCTGATTTGTAGGGGTCCAGATTTTGCAGCTCTTTCAGAACATCGGCTATCTGGATTTGGGTAAAGGAGAAATGGTGGGGGCTTTGGCGGGTTGCTGTGGAGGGTGCCGGGCAGTTGACCGGGGTAGGGGTAGCCATGTGGAAAGCATGTTCCCGTAGAGCCGTGTTCCCGTAGAGAAATGCTTATTGAAATTCTCAATTATAGTGGATTTATCGGTGGTGACAATGTTTCCTAGCCTCAGAGCAGTGGCCAGCTGGGAGAAGGTACTCTTTTTCTCCAAGAACTTTACAGTGTCCCAGAACTTTTTTGAGTTAGTACTACAGGATGCAAAGTTCTGTTTGAAAAAGCTTGCCTTAGCTTTCCTAACTGCCTGTGTATATTTGTTCCTAACTTCCCTGAAAAGTTTCATATCACGGGGGCTATTCGATGCTAATGCAGAACGCCACAGGATGTTTTTGTGCTGGTCAAGGGCAGACAGGTCTATTCCTAGTTCTACATTTTTTGAGAGGGGCATGCTTATTTAAGATGGTGAGGGAGGCACTTTTAAAGAATAGCCAGGCATCATCTACTGACGGGATGAGGTCAATGTCATTCCAGGATACCCCGGCCAGGTCGATTAGAAAGGCCTGCTCGCAGAAGTGTTTCAGGCAGCGTTTGACAGTGATGAGGACTGGTTGTTTGGTCGCAGACCCATTACGGATGCATGCAATGAGGCAGTGATCGCTGAGATCTTGATTGAAAACAGCAGAGGTGTATTTGGAGGGCGAATTAGTTAGGATGACATTATGAGGGTGCCCATGTTTACTGATTTGGTGTTGTACCTGGTAGGTTCATTGATAATTTGTGTGAGATTGAGGGCATCAAGCTTAGATTGTAGGATGGCCGGGGTGTTAAGCATGTCCCAGTTTAGGTCACCTAGTAGCACAAGCTCAGAAGATAGATGGGGGGTAATCAGTTCACATATAGTATCGAGGGCACAGCTGGGGGCAGAGGGAGGTCTATAGCAAGCGGCAACAGTGAGAGACTTGTTTCTGGAAAGGTGAAATTTTAGAAGTAGAAGCTCAAATTGTTTGGGTACAGACTTACAAAGTAATACAGAACTCTGCAGGCTATCTTTGCAGTAGATTGCAACACCGCCCCCTTTGGCAGTTCTATCTTGCCGGAAAACGTTATAGTTAGCAATGGAGATTTCAGGATTTTGTGGTTTCCCTAAACCAGGATTCAGACACGGCTAAGACATCTGGGTTGGCAGTGTGTGCTAAAGCAGTGAGTAAAACAAACTTAGTGAGTAGGCTTCTAATGTTAACATGCATGAAACCAAGGCTTTTACGTTTACAGAAGTCAACAAATGAGTGCACCTGGGGGGTGGGAGTGGAGGACCTGGATTAACCTCCACATCACCAGAGGAACAGAGGAGAAGTATGATAAGGGTACGGCTAAAGACTATACGAACTGGCCGTCTAGCACGTTCAGAACAGAGAGTAAAAGGAGCAGGTTTCTGGGCACGATAGCATAAATTCAAGGCATAGTGTACAGACAAAGGTAAGGTAGGATGTGAGTACATTGGAGGTAAACCTAGGCATTGAGTAATGAAGAGAGTGATATAGTCTCTAGAGATGTTTAAACCAGGTGATGTCATCGCATATGTAGGAGGTGGAACAACATGGTTGGTTAAGGCATATTGAGCAGGGCTAGAGGCTCTACAGTGAAATAAGACAGTAATCACTAACCAGGACAGAAATGGACAAGGCATATTGATATTAGAGAGAGGCATGCGTAGCCAAGTGAACATATGGGTCCAGTGAGTGGTTGGGCTGGCTGGGGACACGGCGATTCAGACAGTTAGCAGGCTAACAAGCTAACAGTTAGTAGGCCGGAGCTAAACAAGCTAGCAGCTAGTAGACCAGGGCAAGCTAGCAGTTAGCAGGCCGGGTTAGCAAGCAAGCAGTTAGCATGGGCTAGCAGTTAGTAGACCAGGGCAAGCTAGCAGTTAGCAGACCGGGTTAGCAAGCAAGCAGTTAGCAAGGGCTAGCAGTTAGCAGACCGGGCAGGCAAGCTAGCAGTTAGCAGACCTGGTTAGCAAGCAAGCAGTTAGCAAGGGCTAGCAGTTAGCAGACCAGGCAGGCAAGCTAGCAGTTAGCAGACCATGGCCCGGCAGTTTAGCAGTTAGCAAACCGGGTTAGCAATCAAGCAGATAGCAGGGGTTAGAAAGTTAGCCTTTGGGGGGGGACGTCGCGATGGGGGTAAGTCTGTTTTTGCCTCTTCGTGCGGTGACGTCGATAGACCAGTCGTAGAATTAGTAGGGTTCCAAGTAGCTCTACGTAGCTAGCAGGCCGATATTGTAGCCCAGGAGTATGCTTCGGTGGTTGCACAGGAGCCCTGGCCGGGCTAGCTTCAAGCTAAATTGGTGCTGCTTGCTCTGGGATGGAAACGCTAGCCAGGAGTAGTCATCCGGGATTGCGGTTAGCAAGTTGTGAAGATCCAGATGAAAATGTTCAGTTTGCATTTGGAATCCGGGGATAAAAATAACAGGTCCGTTATGCTCTGGTTAGAGTCATGTTGTTCGAACTGGCGAGAGCTTTCAGAGCTGAAGGTTAGCTGATGACCGCCCCCAATGGTTTGCTGACTGATATCTGGTAGTTAGCTGGCTAGCTTCAGTTGAGGGATTCCAGATCCGAAGTAAATATAAATACTTTAAGGAAAAAAAGCAGATCCACGCCACATTGGGTGAGGCGGGTTGCAGGGGAGTATTTAGATGAGGTTTAGCAAAATATTTTGAAGGATATGCGACGAAAAATATGTAAAACGATATATACAAGGGACACAACATTTTCTTGTCCTTGTCTCCCATGGGAATCAAACCCACAACCTTGGCGTTGCAAGCACTATGCTTTACCAACTGAACCACACAACCCTACTGACCACCGTCCAGGTGAGTAAGTTTTGTATGGCCAATACATGACATTAATTGACCAATTAACAATGGAAAGACAAAACCCATTCCAGCATTGGCCCTCAAGGGCAGACATTCAACATGAATCAATGTACACTTACTGTTTTAATTGTTTTCATCCAGTAAAGTGCTCTATTACCATGGAACTTCAATTTCCATGGCTTCCTCATGTTCCAGACATTAGTAACGTGAGACTAATGTTACCATGTAACCATTTAACGTATGGATTTCAATGTGAGGATGAAACAGGCTCACTAATGGTAAGCGTGTTTGTGTGTGTGTGTGTGTGTGAGATTCTAGCTAGCTGTGCTGTGTGGTGTGTGTGGCGTTGTGTTTCAGCCTGCTCTACAGACTGTAGCTGTCACGTTCTTTCAAAATCGAACCCAGAAGCAGACCAGGACAAGGAGAGTAGGAAGAAGGTGAGTATTTATTTACAAGTGAATGTGAATGGGTAGATATATCCAGGTGGTGTAGCGGGCAGCGGTGGTGAGTTGATGGGAGTAAATAGGTGGATCCAATGGGGTAGCGGAATCCTCCTCCGACCAGGTGGGAATGGGGTAAATGATCCGGGTGAGTAACTGAAGACAGAACAAACGGAGGTAAGTTTAAGGCAAGCAATACGTAAAAAACAACAAAACAAATTCTATCCAACTTGAGGCTGATACTATGGCACAACATACTGTTCATGGCTAACGATCCGGCAGGGAATGGATGTCAGGTCAGAGCTTTTGAAGGGGAGAGGTGATGATCAGGACAGGTGTGCAGATTACTGATGGGATACAGGTGCGGGTGAACATTGATCTCCCAACAAGCTAATTCGCCCGGCAACCAGACAGGATGCGTTCCAGGACACCGGAAACACACTCCAGGACAGAAACACAGGCAAACACAGACTCAGGAAGTGGGATTCGTGACAGTAGCTGCCAAAACCCAGATTTATGCCAAGATTAATTATGAGCATGTTGTCCAGATAGGGATGAAAAAAGCATGACATCTGCAGTAATCATATTATGGTGTCAAAAAATTGATAGCTGTTGTGAATATTAAACTGTACACATATAGAGAATAATGCAGTGTGATGGGAAATTCCTATGGTGATGGAATAGAGATATGGAAGACTTGGAGAACTATTTCATTCTGTGTGCTTTCAATGTAAACCAGGTGTGCATATTCTAAATACAATGGCATTTTGAAAGTGGTAAACTAACTAAATAATAACACAGATAAACACTTACATGAGAGAAAAGTCCCTAGTGGACTGACAAGATATGACGTCTTGTTACACAATGGAGAGGGGGTGGGGAACGAGAAATAGAGAAAGGGGCATTTATCGTAGATACATTCTATAACTATTCTCACATTAATCATATACCTTGCACTGGGTAAGAAATGTAATGTATTTACGTGTAGATGTCTTTGTTTGTCGTCTCTCTGTTGCAACCAACCAATCCATCCATGGGAAGGGCTCGATGGGTGGAAGGCTCTGGTTGTCCACCAGTGGTCACAATGACCTTCGTAGTTATCTGTGGCTTCAATGATTCACCAGTGATCGTCTGAGTTGAGCTTCTTGCCTCTTTTCTCGGGTAGATAGCCAACGTTATTGATCCCTTTACATGCACAACTGCAGACTGTCAAATGTTCTGGTCAAGTCTTTATCTTCTTCACCTCGTGTGGAGCGTCAAGATTTTCAGCCAAGTGGCCACAGCTACACATTTTCTGGTTTTAGAGGTTCAACCATTTGTAACGTTTAGCTCACTCTTCACGTTTGCTGGTCTGCATGTTCATTCTTAGCGAGTCCTTTTCAGCACTCTGGTCAAAAAGGGAGGTTCCATCACACTGACACGCTCTTCTGTCCTCATTCTTAGTTAATGTGCAAGGGACATGAAAACTATGTTCTCGTTAAAAAACTAAAATCTCATTCCTGTCTTAACAAAAATCGTTTCAACGTTCTTCATTTTCCTACACAATGTAAAGGATGTAAAACTGACATACACCGTGTGAAAGCTCTACAAGCTACAGTATTTTCCTATTTTCGTTATACCGTTTATAAAATTCTTTAGATCCCCACTGACCATTTAACTTTCCTATCTTAGAAATATTGTTTCAAACTTCCCTCTTTGGATGTTAGAGTTTTTGCAAAAGGTCTCAAAAGGTCTCTGTAACAAAGACATTCCAGTCTTGATACTAGAGAACAAAAGGAGTAGTCTGCTGCATACAATGTATGATTGATGTGAGGTGTCATAAAACTGGCCCAGCCCCCCCTCTCCTCTCCTGTGGGAGAGAGGGGGGACTGGCTATCTGTCAGCCATTTGCCAAGCTGATCTGAGGCCTTGGATACTCAAACAGGAGTCATGACAGCACTATATAGATCAATGTTTTTTCTGTGATCTAATCAACTTATGTCAGACCCTATTCAATGCAACAAACCAAAACAAATCTTCGTAAGATTGAGTCTGTGATTTTGTTGTAGGCAGAGTCAGAGAGTAAAGGAGTATAATTCCCGTGAGTCAATGAGCTTTTCAGATCAGTTCAGATTAGAGCCACCAGTGTTAACATTTGCTGATATTCTTTGCTAGTTAGTGAGTTATTAGCCCAGTTATAGATAAGTGTAGGTCAGCAATGGGGAGTTACTGCTTCCTACAAGAGCACAAAACGTATAGGCTACATTTCAAGCGGTCTTTGAAAAGCATTTAAGATAAAAAGCTTGTGTCTTAATTAAAGGGGCAGTGTTGTATTTTTGAGACAGGCTTGAATATGCAAATAAGCCTATAGGCAGAGGAGTACCCTACTTTGTCTAATTCTCTGCATGGTAATAATAATTAATTGTATTTTGTAAAGTGGTTTGTGCATCATACAACACAATGCAAAGCAATTTACAGTCACCTATTTGGCCCGTGTTGTTATAGACTATGTAAAAAAGTCCTTTATAAATGTAAAAATGTTTTAAAAAGTCTCATGCAATGTAGGCCTGCATTGAACACCACATATAGCTATTCCATGTGATGGGATTTGATACGTTGGTTTTGTTGGTAGTCCTACATTATACTCAAATAACCACAATAGCCTATTGGCTACTGTCTAAAACGGTAAGGGTACAGTCTGTGTTCACTGTAAACGCGAGCTGGAAGTTGCACAAAATTCTCACAACGTTCAAGTTTCCGCTCATAAGACCTACAATTTTCTCAATGCCCCAAGAAATTAGAGGGAACATTGCTCACAATGATCCGTGCTTCAGGCTGAAATACTTTAACGATAGTGTGATTGATGGAGCACTGCATAACAGAGGCCTGCGTTTATATACTTTTACACCGAGGCAGACTCAGTGAAGGTCATTCATAAAATATTAAATCAAATCAAATGTATTTATATAGCCCTTCGTACATCAGCTCAAAGTGCTGTACAGAAACCCAATATGACTATATAAAAATAAAACCCTATTTTACTAGAACTGCTTTTTAATCTGGGCCAGGGCTTGAATTGTTTGCATCTGTTAATTCGTGCATTGAATATGTGCAACTGGACATGTTAATATAGAGGGATAGAACAGCTGTAACGTTGGGTAATGTTGGGTGTTCTTGTCAGAGCTCAAAATTCAGCACACACCCTAACCACCAGTGGCAGTCAGTGCCATTTAAGATGAGGGAGGACAACAACAAAAAATGATGAGCATGGCCTTATTTCTATTATAGCATAATGGATGACTCTCATTCATATTCCATTCACCCAGTTCAACGTAACAGCGACAGGTTTAGGCTACTACATGATACTTATTTTCCCTATGCCCATCATGAGGTTGCTACAACCTAGCCTATGAATGAAAGTTTACAACATAGGTGCACACAGGTCGAGAAACAAACATAGGTGACAGACATTCAATACTGCCTGCCTTCCACACTCTTGCCTCCATCTAGCTGATATAAGGTGTAATCATTAGTCCAACAGTTGCAAACGGGAATTTCTATTGGACAAATTCAAGTATGTTTATCCCTGTTTTGTTCAGTTTACTTCCGCATAAGAAATGTTTTTCAACGGAATGGGCAGAATGAATACACCCGATCACGAAAACACAATTCGGTTTTATAACAGCCATGTTGCATTCTTTCTCGCATCCATGCGCTCTTCTCCTCTCACCTTTTCCCTTGGGACTTCCCTTGTGGATTCACATCAGCTGTATGTGACCAGGCAAAAAAAAAACTTTCCAAGCCAAACCAATACACACAGCCTACAGCGCTGTCACAATATTAGCTAAAGTAACGTCATAGTCAGCATAGCTAATAGAACTAATACGTTAGTAAACCCGCTACAATCATGCAATAACGTTATAGTGTATAGTCAGTAAGCATTTACACCGGCGGGCCTCGGTGGCAATAAATTAGTCATCTCAAAAGATTACCTTGATTTGGAACAGTTCCAGTGTTGTGTTGGAAAGTCATAGCCAGCTAGCTAACATAGCATTCCTCTGTGTTTCAGTAGGCTAAACCAACTAGCTGCATTTGCTAGCTAAGAAAGTGAAACAGAAAGTTTAAAAAAAATGTAAAATCTCTCTCAATTTCTCTCTCGCTTCTCCATTTTGGAATAAAATAATTTGTTAACTGTTCAACTATTGTCTTTCTCTCTCTTTGAGTCAATTACTCACAACATTTTATATACTGCAGTGCTAGCTTGCTGTAGCTTATGCTTTCAGTACTAGATTAATTATCTGATCCTTTGACTGGGTAGACAACATGTCAGTTCATGCTGCAAGAGCTCTGATAGGCTGGAGGATGTCCTCTGGAAGCGGTCATAATTACTGTGTAAGTCTATGGAAGGGGGTGAGAACCTAGGTTTTGTATTTAAGTAAATGTACCCAGAGGAGGATGGAAGCTAGCTGTCCTCTGGCTACACCATGGTGCTACCCTACAGAGTGCTGTTGAGGCTACTGTAGACCTTCTTTGCAAATTAGTGTTTTTTTAATCAGTTATTTGGTGGCGTGATTATATATAGTATAGTTAATCTTAAAAGGATACTTTTTTATGTTTTACAATTAAAATGTTTATGAGATACACTGAGAAGGGTGGTCCTCCCCTTCATCCTCTGAGGAGCCTCCACTGCTAGCCACATCACTGGTGACTTTTGACTCAACAAGATTATTCTGCAGTCGTGACTTGTGAATGCTGGATGTCAGCATGTCACAGAAACAAATCCACACGGTAGTAGGGTTCTAAATAAATAAATAAATAAATAAATCATATTTTTCTTCTCCATGCTGGCAATAGAAATCCATATCTGCTATGAAGTAGGACTATAAAGATATGACTAATTTGAATGGCTAAAATTGCTAAAAACCCTAAACGCCATGTTCATTGTTCAGTAATATTGATGTGAGAATATATGCCACTGAACAGAAAATAGTGCTTGTTTTTTTTAAACTCTTCAATTTAATGGAATTGCACTGAGATTTGTTCGGCATACACTGAGAAATGTATGCCGAACAAAAAACATTGATTTCAAAGTTTAACAAATTATACAACTCTATGCACAAGGACTACTTTTGACAATTTACACTGACAATTGTACAAAAACACATTTACTGGAGGAACTGTGCAAATGGAAAGTTTGGCAACACCCAAATATCTGCTCCAAATTAAGACGTAAAGATGACTGCAGAAAGAATTGGGTGTCAGCAATGAAAAAATCAATTTTGGTTATTGAGAACTACTTAAGTGCAGTGGATTTACCACAAGTAACAGAATTGGGAAGAATTGCTGAATTTTATCATGGGTCCCTGATCTATACTACACAGAAATACGCATATTAATTTCATTCTCTTCATGGTGATGTATCCTAAATAGGTACATAAAGGTAGAACTAGAGAAGTACATTTATTGAAGAAAATGTGGTGTGCTTGCTAACTGGTTTTAAAATATTTATGGTTTTGAAAAAGGTTATAGTTGTGACGTGGTGAAGTTGGACCCAGGTGCAGAAAAGAGACCAGATGAGGAATCAGTGGTTAAAGATAAACATAATACTTTACTGAGATACGGTAGCCACAGGATCACAGTACCCTTGAAAAAACATCTCAAACTCACTCAGGAAACGAACACACACAGTAAACAATTCAATCTTCTGCAAAGGACTACAGAAAACACACCTATTTTACCAGGGACACAATCATGAAATAATAAGACACACCCGAGTCCAATAAAAATGTCTAAGGCGATCTCTGCCCCGTCTGGTGCCAGGAGGAACCGTGACAGTACCCCCCTCCAGGGGCGGCTCCAGCCGCAGAACCATGATGACAGCCACATAGTTGTTTGAAGTCTCTAACAAGACCCAAATACAGGATGTCCCGGGCAGGCACCCACACCCCTCCTCAGGACTGTAGCCCTCCCAGTCCACCAGGTACTGAAGGGTCCCGACCAGCCTCCAACAGACGTCCAACCATGTAGGCCGGGCGGCAATCCACAAGTCGAGGGGGCAAAAGCAGGAGGTGTGGGGGGAGAGAATGGACTGGTCCTTAACAGCTTGAGATGGGAGACATGAAAGGACAGACAGACCCTCATGGACCTAGGAAGCTGGAGACGATAGGTGACCGGGTTGATGCGACTCAGGATCATGAATGGTCCTTATGTAGTGAGGAGCGAGCTTCTGCGAGTCACCTTTAAGGGAAGATCACGAGTGGACAGTCACACCTGTTGACCCGGTCGGAGGAGCCAAAGAGGTCTTCGGTGCCGGTTTGCCTGAAGTTGGTGCCAGGCAGAGGAGCGGAGCAAGGAGGATTGCGCTCTGATCCATGTGCGGTGACGTCGTCGAATTAACACCTCGGCTGATGGCACCCCCACTTCGGCGTCTTGTTCTGGAAACGGGGTGGGGGGGATGAACCCGAACTGACACTCGAACGGTGACAGTCCAGTGGACAAGTTCGGCAGTGTGTTATGAGCATTCTCTGCCCAGACAAGGAACTTGCTCCAGTTGCTGGCCTGAATGGAGGTGAAGTTTGTCCATTCGACTGAGGGAGGAACCCCGAGGAAAGACGAACTGGGGCCCACGATCTGAGATAATGCCCTGAGGAAGTCTGTGTAGTTGAAAGACATGGATAATCATGATCACACCACATCTCGTTAATCATAAGGCATACACCCCCGCCCTTCTTCTTACCAGAAAAATGCTAGTTTCTGTCAGCGCGATGCGTGAAGAAACCAGCTGGCTGTACCAACTCCGATAGCGTGTCTCGAGTGAGCCATGTTTCAGTGAAACAAAGAACGTTAGTCTCTGATGTCTCTCTGGAAGGCTACCCTTGTACAGATTTCATCAACCTTGTTGTCAAGAGACTAGACAATGACGAGTAGTATGCTCGGGAGCGGTGCACAATGTGCCCGTCTACGGAGCCTGACCAGAAGACCGATCCGTCTGCCCCTTCTACGGCGTCGTTGTTTTGGCTATGTACACGTAGGTAGAGGTAAAGTGACTATGCATGGATAATAAACAGAGAGTACCAGCAGCGTAAAAATGTGTGGAGTGGTGGTGACAATGCAAATAGTCTGGGTAGCCATTTGATCAACCTGTTATGGCTGCAATCCCCCTATCGGGATTTGTGTCATCAACAACCGCTGAATAGCATAGCGCTACATGCAATAAATATTACTATAAATATTTATATTCATGAAATCACAAGTGCAATATAGGAAAACACAGCTTAGCCTTTTGTTAATCCACCTGTCATGTCAGATTTTGAAATTATGCTTTTCAGCGAAAGCAATCCAAGCGTTTGGTAAATTTATCGATAGCATAACATAACATTATGTGCACTTAGCAAATCAAATCAAATCAAATTTCAAATCAAATCAAATTTTATTTGTCACATACACATGGTTAGCAGATGTTAATGCGAGTGTAGCGAAATGCTTGTGCTTCTAGTTCCGACAATGCAGTAATAACGAGCAAGTAATCTAACTAACAATTCCAAAAAAAACTACTGTCATACACAGTGTAAGGGGATAAAGAATATGTACATAAGGATATATGAATGAGTGATGGTACAGAGCAGCATAGGCAAATTACAGTAGATGATATCGAGTACAGTATATACATATGAGATAAGTATGTAAACCAAGTGGCATAGTTAAAGTGGCTAGTGATACATGTATTACATAAGGATGCAGTCGATGATATAGAGTACAGTATCAACGTATGCATATGAGATGAACAATGTAGGGTAAGTAACATTATATAAGGTAGCATTGTTTAAAGTGGCTAGTGATATATTTACATCATTTCCCATCGATTCCCATGATTAAAGTGGCTGGAGTAGAGTCAGTGTCATTGACAGTGTGTTGGCAGTAGCCACTCAATGTTAGTGGTGGCTGTTTAACAGTCTGATGGCCTTGAGATAGAAGCTGTTTTTCAGTCTCTCGGTCCCAGCTTTGATGCACCTGTACTGACCTCGCCTTCTGGATGGCAGCGGGGTGAACAGGCAGTGGCTCGGGTGGTTGATGTCCTTGATGATCTTTATGGCCTTCCTGTAGCATCGGGTGGTGTAGGTGTCCTGGAGGGCAGGTAGTTTGCCCCGGTGATGCGTTGTGCAGACCTCACTACCCTCTGGAGAGCCTTACGGTTGAGGGCGGTGCAGTTGCCATACCAGGCGGTGATACAGCCCGCCAGGATGCTCTCGATTGTGCATCTGTAGAAGTTTGTGAGTGCTTTTGGTGACAAGCCGAATTTCTTCAGCCTCCTGAGGTTGAAGAGGCGCTGCTGCGCCTTCCTCACAATGCTGTCTGTGTGAGTGGACCAATTCAGTTTGTCTGTGATGTGTATGCCGAGGAACTTAAAACTTGCTACCCTCTCCACTACTGTTCCATCGATGTGGATGGGGGTGTTCCCTCTGCTGTTTCCTGAAGTCCACAATCATCTCCTTAGTTTTGTTGACGTTGAGTGTGAGGTTATTTTCCTGACACCACACTCCGAGGGCCCTCACCTCCTCCCTGTAGGCCGTCTCGTCGTTGTTGGTAATCAAGCCTACCACTGTTGTGTCGTCCGCAAACTTGATGATTGAGTTGGAGGCGTGCATGGCCACGCAGTCGTGGGTGAACAGGGAGTACAGGAGAGGGCTCAGAACGCACCCTTGTGGGGCCCCAGTGTTGAGGATCAGCGGGGAGGAGATGTTGTTGCCTACCCTCACCACCTGGGGGCGGCCCGTCAGGAAGTCCAGTACCCAGTTGCACAGGGCGGGGTCGAGACCCAGGGTCTCGAGCTTGATGACGAGCTTGGAGGGTACTATGGTGTTGAATGCCGAGCTGTAGTCGATGAACAGCATTCTCACATAGGTATTCCTCTTGTCCAGATGGGTTAGGGCAGTGTGCAGTGTGGTTGAGATTGCATCGTCTGTGGACCTATTTGGGCGGTAAGCAAATTGGAGTGGGTCAAGGGTGTCAGGTAGGGTGGAGGTGATATGGTCCTTGACTAGTCTCTCAAAGCACTTCATGATGACGGATGTGAGTGCTACGGGCGGTAGTCGTTTAGCTCAGTTACCTTAGCTTTCTTGGGAACAGGAACAATGGTGGCCCTCTTGAAGCATGTGGGAACAGCAGACTGGTATAGGGATTGATTGAATATGTCCGTAAACACACCGGCCAGCTGGTCTGCGCATGCTCTGAGGGCGCGGCTGGGGATGCCGTCTGGGCCTGCAGCCTTGCGAGGGTTACACGTTTAAATGTCTTACTCACTTCGGCTGCAGTGAAGGAGAGACCGCATGTTTCCGTTGCAGGCCGTGTCAGTGGCACTGTATTGTCCTCAAAGCGGGCAAAAAAGTTATTTAGTCTGCCTGGGAGCAAGACATCCTGGTCCGTGACTGGGCTGGGTTTCTTCCTGTAGTCCGTGATTGACTGTAGACCCTGCCACATACCTCTTGTGTCTGAGCCGTTGAATTGAGATTCTACTTTGTCTCTGTACTGGCGCTTAGCTTGTTTGATAGCCTTGCGGAGGGAATAGCTGCACTGTTTGTATTCAGCCATGTTACCAGACACCTTGCCCTGATTAAAAGCAGTGGTTCGTGCCTTCAGTTTCACACGAATGCTGCCATCAATCCACGGTTTCTGGTTAGGGAATGTTTTAATCGTTGCTATGGGAACGACATCTTCAACGCACGTTCTAATGAACTCGCACACCGTAGCAGCGTATTCGTCAATGTTGTTGTCTGACGCAATACGAAACATCTCCCAGTCCACGTGATGGAAGCAGTCTTGGAGTGTGGAGTCAGCTTGGTCGGACCAGCGTTGGACAGACCTCAGCGTGGGAGCTTCTTGTTTTAGTTTCTGTCTGTAGGCAGGGATCAACAAAATGGAGTCGTGGTCAGCTTTTCCGAAAGGGGGGCGGGGCAGGGCCTTATATGCGTCGCGGAAGTTAGAGTAACAATGATCAAATCAAATCAAATCAATCAATCAAATCAAATTTTATTTGTCACATACACATGGTTAGCAGATGTTAATGCGAGTGTAGCGAAATGCTTGTGCTTCTAGTTCCGACAATGCAGTAATAACGAGCAAGTAATCTAACTAACAATTCCAAAAAAAACTACTGTCTTATACACAGTGTAAGGGGATAAAGAATATGTACATAAGGATATATGAATGAGTGATGGTACAGAGCAGCATAGGCAAGATACAGTAGATGATATCGAGTACAGTATATACATATGAGATAAGTATGTAAACCAAGTGGCATAGTTAAAGTGGCTAGTGATACATGTATTACATAAGGATGCAGTCGATGATATAGAGTACAGTATCAACGTATGCATATGAGATGAACAATGTAGGGTAAGTAACATTATATAAGGTAGCATTGTTTAAAGTGGCTAGTGATATATTTACATCATTTCCCATCAATTCCCATGATTAAAGTGGCTGGAGTAGAGTCAGTGTCATTGACAGTGTGTTGGCAGTAGCCACTCAATGTTAGTGGTGGCTGTTTAACAGTCTGATGGCCTTGAGATAGAAGCTGTTTTTCAGTCTCTCGGTCCCAGCTTTGATGCACCTGTACTGACCTCGCCTTCTGGATGACAGCGGGGTGAACAGGCAGTGGCTCGGGTGGTTGATGTCCTTGATGATCTTTATGGCCTTCCTGTAGCATCGGGTGGTGTAGGTGTCCTGGAGGGCAGGTAGTTTGCCCCGGTGATGCGTTGTGCAGACCTCACTACCCTCCTCTGGAGAGCCTTACGGTTGAGGGCGGTGCAGTTGCCATACCAGGCGGTGATACAGCCCGCCAGGATGCTCTCGATTGTGCATCTGTAGAAGTTTGTGAGTGCTTTTGGTGACAAGCCGAATTTCTTCAGCCTCCTGAGGTTGAAGAGGCGCTGCTGCGCCTTCCTCACGATGCTGTCTGTGTGAGTGGACCAATTCAGTTTGTCTGTGATGGTGATGTGTATGCCGAGGAACTTAAAACTTGCTACCCTCTCCACTACTGTTCCATCGATGTGGATGGGGGTGTTCCCTCTGCTGTTTCCTGAAGTCCACAATCATCTCCTTAGTTTTGTTGACGTTGAGTGTGAGGTTATTTTCCTGACACCACACTCCGAGGGCCCTCACCTCCTCCCTGTAGGCCGTCTCGTCGTTGTTGGTAATCAAGCCTACCACTGTTGTGTCGTCCGCAAACTTGATGATTGAGTTGGAGGCGTGCATGGCCACGCAGTCGTGGGTGAACAGGGAGTACAGGAGGGGGCTCAGAACGCACCCTTGTGGGGCCCCAGTGTTGAGGATCAGCGGGGAGGAGATGTTGTTGCCTACCCTCACCACCTGGGGCGGCCCGTCAGGAAGTCCAGTACCCAGTTGCACAGGGCGGGGTCGAGACCCAGGGTCTCGAGCTTGATGACGAGCTTGGAGGGTACTATGGTGTTGAATGCCGAGCTGTAGTCGATGAACAGCATTCTCACATAGGTATTCCTCTTGTCCAGATGGGTTAGGGCAGTGTGCAGTGTGGTTGAGATTGCATCGTCTGTGGACCTATTTGGGCGGTAAGCAAATTGGAGTGGGTCAAGGGTGTCAGGTAGGGTGGAGGTGATATGGTCCTTGACTAGTCTCTCAAAGCACTTCATGATGACGGATGTGAGTGCTACGGGGCGGTAGTCGTTTAGCTCAGTTACCTTAGCTTTCTTGGGAACAGGAACAATGGTGGCCCTCTTGAAGCATGTGGGAACAGCAGACTGGTATAGGGATTGGTTGAATATGTCCGTAAACACACCGGCCAGCTGGTCTGCGCATGCTCTGAGGGCGCGGCTGGGGATGCCGTCTGGGCCTGCAGCCTTGCGAGGGTTAACACGTTTAAATGTCTTACTCACTTCGGCTGCAGTGAAGGAGAGACCGCATGATTCCGTTGCAGGCCGTGTCAGTGGCACTGTATTGTCCTCAAAGCGGGCAAAAAGTTATTTAGTCTGCCTGGGAGCAAGACATCCTGGTCCGTAACTGGGCTGGGTTTCTTCCTGTAGTCCGTGATTGACTGTAGACCCTGCCACATACCTCTTGTGTCTGAGCCGTTGAATTGAGATTCTACTTTGTCTCTGTACTGGCGCTTAGCTTGTTTGATAGCCTTGCGGAGGGAATAGCTGCACTGTTTGTATTCAGTCATGTTACCAGACACCTTGCCCTGATTAAAAGCAGTGGTTCGTGCCTTCAGTTTCACACGAATGCTGCCATCAATCCACGGTTTCTGGTTAGGGAATGTTTTAATCGTTGCTATGGGAACGACATCTTCAACGCACGTTCTAATGAACTCGCACACCGTATCAGCGTATTCGTCAATGTTGTTGTCTGACGCAATACGAAACATCTCCCAGTCCACGTGATGGAAGCAGTCTTGGAGTGTGGAGTCAGCTTGGTCGGACCAGCGTTGGACAGACCTCAGCGTGGGAGCTTCTTGTTTTAGTTTCTGTCTGTAGGCAGGGATCAACAAAATGGAGTCGTGGTCAGGTTTTCCGAAAGGGGGCGGGGCAGGGCCTTATATGCGTCGCGGAAGTTAGAGTAACAATGATCCAGGGTCTTTCCACCCCTGGTTGCGCAATCAATATGCTGATAAAATTTAGGGAGTCTTGTTTTCAGATTAGCCTTGTTAAAATCCCCAGCTACAATGAATGCAGCCTCCGGATAAATCGTTTCCAGTTTGCAGAGAGTTAAATAAAGTTCGTTCAGAGCCATCGATGTGTCTGCTTGGGGGGGATATATACGGCTGTGATTATAATCGAAGAGAATTCTCTTGGTAGATAATGCGGTCTACATTTGATTGTGAGGAATTCTAAATCAGGTGAACAGAAGGATTTGAGTTCCTGTATGTTTCCTTCATCACACCATGTCACGTTGGCCATAAGGCATACGCCCCCGCCCGTCTTCTTACCAGAGAGATGTTTGTTTCTGTCCGCGCGATGCGTGGAGAAACCCGCTGGCTGCACCGCCGGATTGCGTCTCTCCAGTTAGCCATGTTTCCGTGAAGCAGAGAACGTTACAGTCTCTGATGTCCCTCTGGAATGCTACCCTTGCTCGGATTTCATCAACCTTGTTGTCAAGAGACTGGACATTGGCAAGAAGAATGCTGGGGAGTGGTGCACGATGTGCCCGTCTCCGGAGTCTGACCAGAAGACCGCTTCGTTTCCCTCTTTTTCTGAGTCGTTGCAACTGGGTTTTTTTTTTTTGGTCGCTGCATGTGATCCACTCGGTTACACTGGTTGTAAGGCAGAACTCAGGATCCGCATCGCGAAAAACATATTCTTGGTCGTACTGATGGTGAGTTGACGCTGATCTTATATTCAGTAGTTCTTCTCGGGTGTATGTAAAGAAACCTAAGATGACCTGGGGTACTAGTGTAAGAAATAACACGTAAAAAAACAAAAAACTGCATAGTTTCCTAGGAACGCGAAGCGAGGCGGCCATCTCTGTCGGCGCCGGAAGTAGCATCAGGAAGCTTGGTCACGAAAATCAGAAAAGCAATCAAATTAATTGTTTACCTTTGATTATCTTCGGATATTTTCACTCACGAGACTCCCAGTTACACAACAAATGTTCAGTTTGTTCCATAAAGATGATTTTTATATCCAAAATACCTCCGTTTGTTTGTCGCGTTATGTTCAGAAATCCACAGGAAAGAGCGGTCACGACAACGCAGACGTAAATTCCAAATAGTTTCCATAATGTCCACAGAAACATGTCCAAAGTTTTTTATAATCAATCCTCAGGTTGTTTTGAAAATATATAATCGATAATATATCAACCGCAAATGTCTTTCACAGTAGGAGAGGGAAAAGTCATGTGACCACTTGACGCGATGTTATCGTTCTGGCTCATTTTTCAAAATAAAAGCCTGAAACTGTCTGAAGACTGTTGACACCTTGAGGAAGTGATAGGAAAAGGAATCTGGTTCATATCCCTTTAAATCCAGCAAAGGGAGGCTATGGAACATGGAGTTTTCAAAATAGAAGCCACTTCCTGTTTTGATTTTCCTCAGGGTTTCGCCTGCAATATCAGTTCTGTTATACTCACAGACAATATTTTGACAGTTTTGGAAACTTTAGAGTGTTTTCTATCCAATACTAATAATAATATCCATATATTAGCAACTGAGACTGAGGAGCTGGCCGTTTACAATGGGCACCTTTTCATCCAAGCTACTCAATACTGCCCCTGCAGCCATAAAAAGTTAATTAATTTGAATAATATTATGGTGTTTATTTTCCAAGAAAAACAAAAAACCCTCTGGGTTTCTGTTAGGATGGAAAGGAAAATATGGCGCTGTACAACATGATGGTCAGGAGTAGGCTACAGTACTGGGCTATTTAGCTAAAGAATCCTCATGTTGTGCAGTCACGTGAGAGACCGGGGTTCAATTCCCTGACGGGGAGGAAGGAGTAGGCTGTCCTTGTAAATAAGAATTTGTTCTTAACTGACTTGCCTAATAAAATAGAGGTTACACTAAGAGCATAACATTTCTACATCCTAATTGTAATCTAACCAATACCCAAATGGAGATTCAGTGAAAATAAAAAATCTCATTGATTTATCAAGACCTGTCCCCATTCTTGTCTCAGAGCAGCGCGAAACGGTGCTAAATTAGTTGTAGGCTATTGCTTCAAATCCTATTGCTTCTAACTTCAATATGCTCTTTAAATAAATAAGACCAACACCATTTGTAACAGCATATTACTCAACACTAGTGAGACTCATGTCGCCTATGGCCTACCTAGGCCTAGGCCTACAGTATATCGAAAAATGTTTTTGTTCAATGACATGACCGCAAATAATTACATATGGGTCGGTATCGAACTTGCATCTGTAACAACGCATTTTGCATTGTGATGCAGTGTCTTAGATTGCTGTGCCAATCGGGAGGGCTATTAAAATACTGTACATGATGTCCAGGTTAGGATAACCGAAACATTTCCTTATTACTATCAGAAAGAATGTTGATACTTGTTTATTTTGATCCAGAAGCCATGAATGAGTGAGTACCTCAGCTGAATGTAGGTGCCAACCTATATGACTGTGCCATCAACTTGATAATATATAATGATATTTTGGAAGTTATTTCATTTTCAAAAAAACAAAAGTGAGCGATTGTAATCTGAATAAAGGCCAAAATAATATTTGTAAAGGCCAAAACATTTCTTTATGTTTTTAGAGGGAGAGAAACCAAAAACCTACAGTCATCTCACGGATCTCCCAGTCAAGGCTGGCATGGGTATTGAACCAGCATCTGTAGCAGCATAACTTGCACTGAGATACAGTGTTTTAGATCACCGAGCCATACAGACACTGTACAACGTGGCTGGTCAGGAGTAGGCTACAGTACTACAGAGGCACAGTAGCGCCTTGGGACCCAAAAGCACAAATCAGTGCGAAAAACTCCCCCTTGCGCTGGTCTGGAGCAATGAAGTACCGACGCAGGGTACCGTACTAAACAACAACGTACCTCTAAGTCGCGCAGCGTAACCACAAAACTTTTCGTGGACCAACCACTGTACCCTTACCACCTGGGGGAGGCCCATCAGGAAGTCCAGGATCCAGTTGCAGAGGGAGTTGTTTAGTCCCAGGGTCCTTTGCTTAGTGAAGAGCTTTGAGGGCACTATGATGTTGAATGCTGATCTGCAGTCAATGAATAGCATTCTCACATAGGTGTTCCTTTTGTCCAAGTGTGAAAAGGCAGTGTGGAGTGTAATAGAGATTGCATCATCTGTGGATCTGTTGGTGCGGTATGGAAATTTAAGTGGGTCCTAGGGTTTCTGGGATAATGATGTGAGCCATGACCAGCCTTTCAAAGCATTTCATGGCTACAGACGTGAGTGCTACGGGTCGATAGTCATTTAGGCAGGTTACCTTAGTGTTCTTGGGCACAGGAACTATGGTGGTCTGCTTGAAACATGTTGGTATTACAAATACAGACAGGGAGAGGTTGAAAATGTCAGTGAATACACTTGCCAGTTGTTTTGCGCATGCTCAGAGTACACGTCCTTGTAATCCATCTGGCCCTGCGGCCTTGTGAATGTTGACCTGTTTAAAGGTCTTACTCACATCGGCTGCGGAGAACGTGATCACACAGTCGTCTGGAACAGCTGATGCTCTCATGCATGTTTCAGTGATACTTGCTTCGAAGTGAGCATAGAAGTTATTTAGCTCGTCTGGTAGGCTCGTGTCACTGCGCAGCTCTCGGCTGTGCTTCCATTTATAGTCTGTAATAGTTTGCAGGCCCGGCCACGAATGTGGTTTTCAAACAGCAAGGCTCAGATCACCATGGCAGTTTTGCCATTGTTTATACAAGTTTTTCTTTATAATGTCGAAATAAACATGTTTCCAACCCCCATATCACACACTCACAGACTGAAATCATATGTGTGTAGGCCAGGGATGGGCAACTTTGATGGGGATGGGGGCCACAAGAAATCTGATCTCATCATGAGGGGCGGCAGTTTCTCGCGGCCACACATTGCGAGGAAAGCATTTTAGTGGCCCCCCTCTTGACAGCGGAGATAAATGTTAACATTTTTAGAGGTAATTTCGTGCAATTCTACACATTTTGCCATGGGTTGTAGAAAACAATGTTGCAGTTTTAAAGCAAGTTAGCTGCAATTCTACATATTTTGCCACAGGGCAGATAGAAGATTTAGCAAGTTTCTAACAAATTTCATGCAATTCTACTCATTTTGCCATGGGGCGGAGAGAAGAATTAGCTATTTTACAGCCCATTTCCTGCAATTCTACACATTTTGGCATAGACTGGAGAGAAATGTTTGCTGTTTTTAATATGATAGCTGAGTGAGACTGACTAACAAAATCAATGGGGGCCCACCCGGCCGGTAATTCGGCCATGATAACAAGTTTAGATAGCTGGCGGTTAAACTAACTTAGCCATCTAAAACATGTTAGCGGGTATGGGCTAATTGACTGTGTAACGATCTTCATCTTCATCGGATGAGGAGTAGGAAGGATCGGACCAAAACGCAGAGTGGTAAGTGTCCATGATTATTTATTATACCAGAACACGAAAATACAAAATAACAAAGTGAATGTAAGAAATGAAAATCGAAACAGTCCTGAAAGGTGAAAACACAAAACAGGAAACAACTACCCACAAACCCCAGGTGGGAAAAGGTTACCTAAGTATGGTTCTCAATCAGAGACAACGATAGACAGCTGCCTCTGATTGGGAACCATACCAGGCCAAACGCATAGAAAAGAAAACGTAAAAAAACAACAGAGAATGCCCACCCCAACCCACGCCCTGACCAAACCAAAATAGAGACATAAAAAAGGAATTAAGGTCAGGGCGTGACAGACTGACTATTGGTGACTACATAACAAGAGAAAAGTTGCTGATGCACAACCAAATTTCGAAATTGCACCTTGTGTATTCTACTATTCTAACTCGCAACAGTAAGTTGAGACCCGGCTGAGTACCCTAAAAATATATCAGAGGGCGGGCTGTCAGTTGCCCATCCCTGGTGTAGGCCTTCGTTGTACAATCAATTAGTGGGAGAGAGCCTCAAATATACCATTAATTTGTATATATCCAATATTATCCAATTAGTTTGTGCGGGTTAAACAAAAACACTCTAATGATTTGTTGACAATAGAGCCCCCCACAATGCAGGTGATGGCTGCAGGATGAAGTTGGTGAAGAGCAACTGCAAAAACTTTCCATCGACTGCAGTCAAAACTTCATGATCTTTGACCACATTATTTTTTGTCAAGTTCATGCAGTCTATGGCTGTGGTCCAAACACTTAAAAAGACACATCCTCATCCATTTACCCTCGCCTTATGCCCTTGGGGGAAATCCCAGTCACCATCTTGGAGGTTGGTCCAAATGATTAGCCAAGCAAGGGAAGTTTGCAACATAAGCTCCTCAGCCCTCGTTTTTAGTCGGCTTTGCGAGTGTACAATTACGTTCACCCCGGGACCTGAAACTCCCCATAATTCTATTTGCGACGATTGTACATCCGCTAAGAAAAATCAGCGAAAACTTAAAAACAACATCAATGGAGAAGTCAACATAGTGTGAGTAAAAACTAATGCAAATAAGTTAGAAATTGTGCTACTAATGCACATGATGGCACAAACACTTCTGGTAAAAAGTACATCTTTTTGTTTGGTTATCTTTTGGAAATTGTAGAAATAAAATTTTTCCTTCTTCAGAAGTTCCAGATAGGCAGGCTAATGTTAATTAGCTAATTAATTTGCTAGATATCATACAGTAGGCATATATTAATAACTAAGGTGGCTGAAAACACAATCATCGCGGGATGAACGAGTGACAAATTTCCAGCCAAGGGTGCTCCATTTGAAAATCATTCCTTCCTCCCTCGCCCTGCAAATGTATCCTCGTCAGACGTCATCAGAAGTGTCCACTTAATTTGAGGGATGGGGTGTGTCTTTTAAGTGTTTGGACCGCAGCCCCAATGAAGACCCAAGTCAGACAATTTTACATATATAATGCAACACAAATTGAAAAGTGGTGACCATTGACTTGGCAAAAGTGATCCGCTCGAACACCCCCAATCATTTTAACTTCTTAAAAGGATTGCCGTTCTGTCAACGAGACAGTTGTAAATCATGCAGCGCATTATGCCAAGATCTCAGATTTTAGAGAAACAACAAACGTCGGTATATATAAGTGTCTTATATCGGCTGAAAGCTTAAATTCTTGTCAATATAACTGAACTGTCCAAATTACAGTAGCTTTTACTGCAGCAAAATGCCATGCTATTGTTTGAGGAGAGCTCCTAACAACAAAACACTTTTTTCAACGCAATAGGTTGAAGGTGAAATGTGTACTTATATTCTGAAATCTTGCTCTGATTTATCATCCAAAGCGTCCCAGAGATAACATGAAGTGTCATTTTGTTAGATAAAATAATTTTTCATATCCTAAAAATGTCCATATAGCACGCACGATCGATTTTGTAATTCCACTTGTTCAATTTACAAAGAAAGGAATCTGTGAAAATCATACCCTAAACGTTGTTTGAATGAGTCAAATCACGTTCTTATCTATTCCTCAGAGATTATAGAAGGTAACAAGACTTCACTATTTTAATTAGGGGTGTAGTACATCCTATAGGACACCATATTTGTTCAGAGAGCGACGTCTTCATGGCACGCCGATGACGTGGGCGGCCATCACTTGAATGACTGTATCTTTGTCAAATAAGCCCCAATCGGGGGTCAAACAATGCTAGCTAGATAGCTAATGAGCTGGGCTTTACGGGAGTATCTGTAAAATGTATTAAAATGTAGGTACTAACCTTGTATGACAGCATGCCTTATAATTTTTGGGTTATAATTCAGGGTTACGAAGTTATGAAAACTGGTTGTTTTGCAAATGTTGAACTTATAATATGGCTACTAATACTTGGAAAGCTAAATCAAAGTCCAAGTATACAGATTTGACAATATTCTTGCAGAAAAATTGAATACGAATGCGAATGACTTTTTCACGATTTGCCCAAATGTACCTGGGGACTTCACACTAAAAGTCTTGACGATCAGTCATAATGGATCCAAGAAATCCATCTGAAACTTTGCACATGCACTGCAATTACAACTAGAGTGATGGCTATAACAGTGACCTTTCTCTTGCATTTCAAAGACGGTGGTAAAAAAATACTGGTTGTTTTTTTCTTTGTATTTTCTTCTACCAGATCTATTGTGCTATATTCTCCTACATTCAATATTCTCCACATTTCCACAAACGTCAAAGTATTTCCTTTCAAATGGTACCAAGAATATGCATATCCTTGCTTCAGGGCATGAGCTACAGGCAGTCAGATTTGGGCATGTGATTTAGGCGAAAATTGAAAAATAGGCGGCTATCCTTAAAATGTTGATTGCTTCTACTTGCCATTATCATTCAACTGATAATACGAACAAAAATGTTGCTAACATATGATGGGGGTCCCTGGGAAAGAAAAGTTTGAAAACCCCTGGCTCAAGAAAATATCACGTCTCACCTTTCAACTCCTTCCTTGAGTTACATGAGCAGTTAACTGCAGGGTTTGATATCACGTGATACATGCTACTTCCAACCCCGAGACGCCATTTTGGAAGAAAGTTTGGAATTTTCTGTCACAGGAAGAAAAGGAGGGACACCAGAAGAAGTTTGAGTCGAAGGAATACAAATGTATTTGCCGAGAAAATGTACGAAGGATAAGTTTACGAAACTGTGTGTGTGAATAAGTCGCGGAGGCACGGCCTGAGTTTACATGTGCCACTGAACTGGATTTAGAGTTTGAGTAATTTTAAAGCCCGCACTGCCTGCAAGCTACGTTGGACACCAATGCATGCACGGATTGACTGGTTTTAGCCGACTGAACATGCGTTTTTCTACTTTGTATGGATTTTAACGGGCATTTGGACCTAGTTAGAAAAATACCAAACATTGCATATGTGGTGTCGTCACCTCTTTGCCGCTGTCAGGTTCAAGAAGTGCAGCTGTCAGCTAGCTGGTCGTGTTTTTAGTTTGTACCCGAACGCCCTCTGTTACAGTCGTTTCTCATTTTGTAGCACAGTAACATATTTTCAATTGACAGTTCGTGGGCAAAATTTAAAGCGGAACTTGTGGTTTCATTGCAGAGATTTTCATACCCTTTGGATACCAGGAGAGTGAACGTGTTCTATTATATTGCGTGTAACATTAACGTTTATCTGCGCGCGACTGGCGAAAGAGCTAGCTGGCTAGCAAGCTACATATTGTCTCGAGACTGCCTAATCATGCCAATACGAAAGAAAGGTAAGCGGCTTTAATCTAATTGTAGCTAACTGCCAGTTATGCATACTTACCAATATAAACTAGCTGTTATTAGGTAGGTAGTAACTGGAAATAACCATTATGAAATAGGTCCTGTCAATTTATTTAGCAAGAAACGAACTAGTTTCCTAGTTGCCCTCAGAAGTTCTGACGGGAAAGAAGCCACAAAAAGAACCAAGTTGCTTGTAAGGGCACTTGGAGTGCAAAATACTTCTAACTTAACTGGCTAGTGAACGAACGTTAACGTTCGATATGTACTGTAGCTATACCGTTTCCCAAGCTTGCCTTACTTTTCCATAAGGTAGCATAATGATTGACTCTGTTACATTGCTCAACTAGCTACAATTTCTTCGTGTAACATATCTTCCAATTGAACAAATTGTAGCCAGTATCTCAATCAAATGTAATTGCGTTAAACGATGTTGGCTCAAATATAACTATTCAACTTCAAGTCCATGCAGCCAATGAATAGTTGTAGCCCTTCAATTGTAACAATTTACAGCAGCTACTGGAGCAATATGGTTACAATTTAAAAGGCCAACTTACTGACAACTTTTTGAGTCAAGATGCGTTATTCTTTTGAATGGTAAATTGCTAACGTTTTGGCCAGGAGATATACGTCTTACCGAAAACATTCTGATTGTCCAGATGCACAGCGAGCCCTGTCACTCTTGGAGGAATATCGCACTAAACTTAACCACACTGAGGACTGGCAACTGAGACTCTCCATCCAGAGGGTCATCGACATCTTCCAGAGTAACCTTTTCCAGGCACTCATAGGTAAGTGTACAGATGTAATTTTCACCCTTATTCATCTTGCTTTTGTTAACCTTGTGTTTATCATGTCTAATGTTGAAGGCCTAATGGGCTATTCCATGCCAGCAGGAGTGGAATTTTTTGGGGTATTGCAGGTTCTGGCAATTCTCACACAAATCCTTTCTCCCAATGAAGTTTCTTTTAAATGCAATTCTGGTCTTAATTTTGACAGCTCGTTGCAACAGTGATGTTTTCGTCTTTAAGTAGTAAATCTTAGCTCTTTTTGCCCGTATTGTTTATACTCTACCATTTAAATTGTGATTTAGAGGCACCGTGCTGCTAAGTCATCTCAAGGGAGGGGTTCGGTATGAAATTACACCCTTCTAAATGTGCTGGGTGGTACCACCTCAAGGCTTACTTTAAAAGCAGGTGACTGCATGCCTTATTTGACAATGGTCTTGGTAAGTGGAGTGTGCCAATATATTTTGCATGATGCTTCCATGACAAGACTACTGACGTTACACAACATTCAAAGTAACATGCTGACCTCACCGCTTGAATTACATAATAAATGTACACATGGACTACTGTTCAAAAGTTTGGGGTCACTCCTTGTTTTTGAAAGAAAAGCACTTTTTTTTTTGTCCATTTAAAATAACATCATTGATCAGAAATAAAGTGTAGACATTGTTAATGTTGTAAATTACTATTGTAGCTGGAAACGGCAGATTGTTTTTATTTTTTTGTTTAATGGATATGAATATCTACATAGCCGTACAGAGGCCCATTATCAGCAACCATCACTCCTATGGCAGGTTGTGTTAGCTAATCCATGATTATCATTTTAAATGGCAAATTGGTCATTAGAAAACAATTTTGCAATTGTTAGCACAGTGGAAAACTGTTGTGCGGATTAAAAAAGCAATAAAACAGACCTTTAGACTAGAGGTTGACCGATTTTAATTAGGGCCGTTTTCATAATCGGAAATCGGTATTTTTGGACACCGATTTGGCCAATTTTTATTTAGTCTTTATTTAACTAGGCAAGTCAGTTAAGAACACATTCTTATTTTCAATGACGGCCTAGGAACAGTGGGTTAACTGTCTCGTTCAGGGGCAGAACGACAGATTTTTACCTTGTCAGCTCGGGGGGGATTCAATCTTGCAACCTTACAGTTAACTAGTCCAACGCTCTAACCACCTGATTACATTGCACTCCACGAGTAGACTGCCTGTTAGGCGAATGAAGTAAGCCAAGGTAAGTTGCTAGCTAACATTAAACTTATAAAAAAAAATCAATCAATCATAATCACTAGTTAACTACACATGGTTGATGATATTACTAGTTTATCTAGCGTGTCCTGCGTTGCATATAATCGATGCGGTGCGTATCGTTGCTCCAATGTGTACCTAACCATAAACATCAATGCCTTTTCTTAAAATCAATACACAGAAGTATATATTTTTAAACCTGCATATTTAGCTAATAGAAATCCAGGTTAGCAGGCACTATTAACCAGGTGAAATTGTCTCTTCTCTTGTGTTCATTGCACGCAGAGGCAGTGTATATGTAACAGTTTGGGCCGCCTAATTTGCCAGATTTTTTACGTAATTATGACATAACATTGAAGGTTGTGCAATGTAACAGGAATATTTTGACTTATGGATGCCACCCATTAGATAAAATACGGAACAGTTCCGTATTTCACTGAAAGAATAAACGTCTTGTTTTCGAGATGATAGTTTCCGGATTTGGCCATATTAATGACCTAAGGCTCGTATTTCTGTGTGTTGTCATGTTATAACTAAGTCTATGATTTGATAGAGCAGTCCAACTGAGCGATGGTAGGCAGCTGCAGGCTCGTAAGCATTCATTCAAACAGCACTTTCGTGCGTTTGCCAGCAGCTGTTTATGACTTCAAGCCTATCAACTCCCGAGATTAGGCTGGCGTAAATGATGTGAAATGGCTAGCTAGTTAGCGGGGTGTGCGCTAATAGCATTTCAAACGTCACTTGCTCTGCATGGGTAACGCTGCTTCGAGGGTGGCTGTTGTCGTTGTGTTCCTGGTTCGAGCCCAGGTAGGAGTGTGGAGAGGGATGGAAGCTATACTGTTGGCAATACTCAAGTGCCTATAAGAACATCCAATAGTCAAAGGTTAATGAAATACAAATGGTATAGAGAGAAAAAGTCCTATAATTCCTATAATAACTACAACCTAAAACTTCTTACCTGGGAATATTGAAGACTTAGGTTAACCTGTTGCGTCGAGCCATCCCGGATCCGGGATCGTGAATACAGCCTCAAGCTCATTACCATAACACAACGTTAACTATTCATGAAAATCGCAAATGAAATGAAATTAATATGCTAGCTCTCAAGCTTAGCCTTTAACACTCATCTCAGATTTTCAAAATATGCTTCTCAACCATTGCAAAATAAGCATTTGTGTAACAGCTAGCGCAGCTAGTAGCATTTAGCGTTAGCATTAGCAGGCAACCTCTTCACAAAAACCAGAAAATATTCAAATAAAATCATTACCTTTGAAGAACTTCAGATGTTTTCAATGAGGAGACTCTGTTAGATAGCAAATGCTCCGTTTTTCCTGAAAGATGATTTGTTTAGGAGAAATTGCTCCGTTTGGTGCGTCACGTTTGGCTACCAAAAAAAAACACGAAAATTCAGTCTTCAAAACGTCAAACTTTTTTCCAAATTAACTCCATAATATCGACTAAAACATGGCAAACGTTGTTTAGGACCAATCCTCAAGGTGTTTTTCACATATCTCTTCATGATATATCGTTCGTTGAAAGCCTCCTCTCTCCTCTCAATCAGTGGATGACTGCGTGCAGCTTGTAGATTACGCACCAATTTACACAAACTGGGCGGACCCGTGGTAAATGTAGTCTCTTATGGCCAATCTTCCAATGATATGCCTACAAATACGTCACAATGCTGCAGACACCTTGGAGAAACGATAGGAAGGGCAGGCTCATTCCCGGCGCATTCACAGCCATATAAGGAGACAATGGGAAACAGAGCTTCGAAAATTCTGCCCATTTCCTGGTTAAAGTATCATCTTGGTTTCGCCTGTAGCATGAGTTCTGTGGCACTCAGATAATATCTTTGCAGTTTTGGAAACCTTAGTGTTTTCTTTCCAAAGCTGCCAATTATATGCATAGTCGAGCATCTTTTCGTGACAAAATATTGCGCTTAAAACGGGCACTTTTTTTATCCATAAATTAAAAGAGCGCCCCCTATATCCAAGAAGTTAAAAGGAACCACCAGCTTTCATATGTTCTCATGTTCTGAGCAAGGAACTTAAACCTTAGCTTTCTTACATGGCACATATTGCACTTTTACTTTTCTAACACTTTGTTTTTGCATTATTTGAACCAAATTGAACATGTTTCATTATTTACTTGAGGCTAAATTGATTTTATTGATGTATTATATCAAGTTAAAGTAAGTGTTCATTCAGTATTGTTGTAATTGTCATTATTAAATACATAAAAAAAAAATCGCCCGATTAATCGGCATCGGCTTTTTGGGCCCTCCAATAATCGGTATCGGCGTTGAAAAATCATAATCGGTCGACCTCTACTTTAAACTAGTTGAGTATTTGGAGCATCAGCATTTGTGAGTTCGATTACAGGCTCAAAATGGCCAGAAACAAGCTACTTTCTTCTGAAACTCGTCAGTCTATTCTTGTTCCGAGAAAAGAAGGCTTTTCCATGAGAGAAATTGCCAAGAAACTGAAGATCTCGTACAACGCTGTGTACTACTCCCTTCACAGAACAGCGCAAACGGGCCCTAACCAGATTAGAAAGGGTGGGAGGCCCCGGTGCACAACTGAGCAAGAGGACAAGTACATTAGTGTTTAGTTTGAGAAACAGATTCCTCTCAAGTCCTCAACTGGCAGCTTCATTAAATAGTACCCGCAAAACACCAGTCTTAACATCAACAGTGAAGAGGTGATTCCAGGATGCTGACATCTCACATTAAAGTGTAACTCTCAAATCCAATTTTAGCCTTCGACAAAATATATATATATTTTGTAATTCTTTAATGACCTGTGTCAATTTCTATGTATCAAATGGGTCATATCATTAAAAGTACTAGAGAACCCACTGCAAATGTGATGTTTGAAGAGTATATAATGTACATCTTGAAATTCAAAGGTTAGTTTTGAGATTCATATTTTTTATGTTGAAAAAATGTATGATTTTTATTTTCTTCAGATGGAAGAACTATGGAATATAATGACATCAAGATGTTGACTGTGTCATGTACGGATCATAAGGTGTAACAGGAGGCATGTATAGGTCTAAAAAGGGCCTAAAATGGCCACTTTCATCATGATATTCTCAAATGACTTGTGATATAAATGTAAAAAGCATGTCAAACATCCATCTTCCCAGTGTTAGAATTGCCAGAATAGTCTGAGATAACATAAATATTTTCTGTTCCCACGCCAGTCAACCATCAAGCGCTATGATGAAACTGGCTCATGAGAACCGCCACAGAAAAGGAAGACCCAGAGTTACCTCAGCTGCAGGCCGGTAACTAATGAAATTCAGCCAAAATAAATGCTTTGGAGTTCAAGTAACAGACATATCTCAACGTCAACTGTTCAGAGGAGACTGCGTGACCCAGGCCTTCATGGTCAAATTGCTGCAAAGAAACCACAACTAAAGGACACCAACAATAAGAAGAGACTTGCTAGGGCCAAGAAACATGAGCAACGGATGATCTCCGCATGTGTGGTTCCCACCGTAAAACATGGAGGATTGCTGGTGACACTGTCAGTGATTTATTTAGAATTCAAGGCGTACTTTTTTTGTGTGTTAATTTTACCCCTTTTTCTCCCCAATTTTGTGGTATCCAATTGGTAGTTAGTCATGTCTCATCGCTGCAACTCCCGTACGGACTCGGGAGAGGTGAAGGTCAAGAGCCATGCGTCTTCCAAAACATGACCCAACCAAGCTGCACTGCTTCTTGACACATTGCCCGCTTAACCCAGAAGCCAGCCACACCAATGTGTCGGAGGAAACACCGTACACTTGGCGACCGTGTCAGCGTGCATGCGCCCGGCCTGCCTCAGGAGTCGCTAGAGCACGGTGGGACAAGGACATCCCTCTCCTAACCCAGACGACGCAGCCCCATGTGTCTCCTGGTTGTGGCCAAGCTGCGACATAGCCTGGACTCGAAACAGGATCTCTAGTGGCACAGCTAGCAACTGCGATGTAATGATTCGAGCATACTTAACTAGCATGGCTACCACCGCATACTGCAGCGATACGCCATTCCATCTGGTTTGCGCATAGTGGGACTGTCATTTGTTTTTCAACAGTACAATAACCCAACACACCTCCGGGCTGTGTAAGGGCTATTTGACCAAGAAGGAGAGTGATGGATTGCTGCATCAGATGACCTGGCCTCCACAATTACTTGACCTCAACCCAATTGAGATGGTTTGGGATAAGTTGGAATGCTGAAAAGCAGCCAACAAGCGCTCCGCATATGTGAGAACTCCTTCAAGACTGTTGGAAAAGCATTCCAGGTGAAGCTGGTTGAGAGAATGCCAAGAGTGTGCAAAGCTGTCAAGGCAAATTTTCTAAAATACAAATATATTTTGAATTTAACACTTTTGGTTACTACATGTTTCCATATGTTTTTGATGTCTTCACTATTATTCTACAATGTAGAAAATAGTAAAAATATGACCGACTGGGACAAATCGGTCTTATGTTACAATTTGATTTATTTTACATTAGCTAAATGTAGACTTGGCTACCAAATGGTATATCATACACTACAGTTGAGGAACAATGGAAAGTAATTTTGCTTTGAATGTTGATCAACTTGTTAATTCACTTTTGAGAAAATGCCTTTGAGTCTTTTGGTACTACTACTGGAGAGCCCTTTGTCTACACCCATACAGCATTGTTCACACCCTCTTAAGCCCCACCCATCGGTTTTAAGGTTGCTTTGAGTGTTCTAACTTGCTAGCTACTTCCAGACATCTATGTGAGCGAGAACAGCACACTGGACATTAATCGCCCTAACAGAGCTGGTTAAGCATGTTATCTAGAGCGTTAGTGACTGCAACTGTGCTGTCAGATTGTCCGTTCATAAATTCAGAGCGTGCATTGGACACTCTGGCCGAGGAGGCAGGGTTGATCTGAACGTTCTGACCTCACAATGCCAGTCAAGCACCCAAGCGAACTGGCTAACATTGGCAAGCTTGTTAGCTAATTCCAGACACCATAATGAGAGAACACCCCACTGACCATTTTTACTCACCTTAGCAGAGCTGGTTAGGTTGTTTTCATGTTATCCAGTGCGTTGGTGACTAACTGTGCTGCTGGCAACAATTTAATTACACTTTTTTGCCAACGTTTACTGACACAGGCCATATTCAATGGGTGTTTGTGAATTCATCAGTTATTCTGTGCTCTGACACACTCAGACGAGTCTTTTGTTAAGACGTAACTAGCTAGCTAAACAATGAACCATTATCCCACTCATGATGTTACTACCCTCCATGAATCTGCTGGTAGCTAACCAACCAGGTTCAATGTTAGCTAGCTATAACTAGTCAAGCAAATACAGTGGGGCAAAAAAGTATTGAGTCAGCCACCAATTGTGCAAGTTCTCCCACTTAAAATGAGAGAGGCCTGTAATTTTCATCATAGGTACACTTCAACTATGACAGATGAAATGAGAAGAAAAAAAATCCAGAAAATCACATTGTAGGATTTTTAAATTAATTTATTTGCAAATTATGGTGGAAAATAAGTATTTGGTCAATAACAAAGGTTTATCTCAATACTTTGTTATGTACCATTTGTTGGCAATGACAGAGGTCAAATGTTTTCTGTAAGTCTTCACAAGGTTCCCACACACTGTTGCTGGTATTTTGGCCCATTCCTCCATGCAGATCTCCTCTATAGCATTGATGTTTTGGGGCTGTTGCTGGGCAACATGGACTTTCAACTCCCTCCAAAGATTTTCTATGGGGTTGAGATCTGGAGACTGGCTAGGCCACTCCAGGACCTTGAAATGCTTCCTACGAAGCCACTCCGTTGCCCGGGCGGTGTGTTTGGGATCATTGTCATGCTGAAAGACCCAGCCACGTTTCATCCCTTGCTGATTGGAAGGAGGTTTTCACTCAATCTCATGATACATGGCCCCATTCATTCTTTCCTTTACACGGATCAGTCGTCCTGGTCCCTTTGCAGAAAAACAGCCCCAAAGCATGATGTTTCCACCCCATGCTTCACAGTAGGTATGGTGTTCTTTGGATGCAACTCAGCATTCTTTGTCCTCCAAACACGACGAGTTGAGTTTTTACCAAAACGTTTTATTTTGGTTTCATCTGACCATATGACATTCTCCCAGTCTTCTTCTGGATAATCCAAATGCTCTCTAGCAAACTTCAGACGGGCCTGGACATGTACTGGCTTAAGCAGGGGGACACGTCTGGCACTGCAGGATTTGAGTCCCTGGCGGCGTAGTGTGTTACTGATGGTAGGCTTTGTTACTTTGGTCCCAGCACTCTGCAGGTCATTCACTAGGTCCCCCGTGTGGTTCTAGGATTTTTGCTCACCGTTCTTGTGACCATTTTGACCCCACAGGGTGAGATCTTGCGTGGAGCCCCAGATCGAGGGAGATTATCAGTGGTCTTGTATGTCTTCCATTTCCTAATAATTGCTCCCACAGTTGATTTCTTCAAACCAAGCTGCTTACCTATTGCAGATTCAGTCTTCCCAGCCTGGTGCAGGTCTACAATTTTGTTTCTGGTGTCCTTTGACAGCTCTTTGGTCTTGGCCATAGTGGAGTTTGGAGTGTGACTGTTTGAGGTTGTGGACAGGTGTCTTTTATACTGATAACAAGTTCAAACAGGTGCCATTAATACAGGTAATGAGTGGAGGACAGAGGAGCCTCTTAAAAAAGACGTTAACGGTCTGTGAGAGCCAGAAATCTTGCTTGTTTGTAAGTGACCAAATACTTATTTTCCACCATAATTTGCAAATAAATTCATTAAAAATCCTACAATTTTTTTCCCTCATTTTGTCTCTTCATAGTTGAAGTGTACCTATGATGAAAATTACAGGTCTCATCTTTTTAAGTGGGAGAACTTGCACTTGGTGGCTGACTAAATACTTTTTTGCCCCACTGTATGTCTGAGATTCAAAGAATAAGATCATACACAACATTAGCAAGCGAGCTAACATTATCTAGCTAACAGTACACTTCAACTTGAAATCATGCTTTCTGTCAAAATTAGAAATGTGTAATATCTAAAAATTTTGCTAGCGAGACTATCTTACCGTATACATCATGGTTGGACGAGTCTCCTGTCGGATGCCATGGTTGCCCTTAGTTTGAAGATGTAACCCGGAGACAGTGGAGAGCATACAGAGCCCTGAACTCAACCCCATAGAACACCTTTGGGATTAATTTAAAGTTAGATGCGTTATTGTTAGCTAGCTAACAATACACTTTTAACTTGACATTAGATTTATGCAGTTTTACTATGCGTTACATAAAAAAATGCGTTTTAACATACTGACCAGCTCAAATGGACAGAAGTGAACTATATGACAGACCAATCCAATCATCACTCGGCATGTCCAGCCCACTCATTATCTTAGCCAATCATGGCTAGCGGGAAGGTTGCTGTATTTTACTCATGCTAAACTAACTAGGCTCGTAATTTAACAATTAATATGGCATACAGGTTTGTTATTAAGGCAAAGTTCACATGTTTGAGAAGGCATTTCTGCCAAAAATGCATTTTGATAAAAAGTTTATTTTCAAATGGCTCGACTGAAGTAGTAGCTCCGAACATGAGCGTAGTTTCCTTAAAGGGTCACAAATAAAAACCCTTGAATGAGTAGGTGTCAACTTTCAGCTGGTGCCGTATATCCCTTCAGTAAGATTTGATTCCAAACACTGTTGTGATACATTTCAGTATTCTAAGGCAGTGGGGCTAGGGCTCGAGGAGTTGGCATATTTAGCATAGTATTTTTTTTATTTGTCCGGGCTTTCAACTTACTCTTGAAAGTTGTAATAGTACAATGCACAAGGTGCAGTTTTGAAATTGGGTAGTGCATCAGTTTCTCTTGTCACGTCAGTCAGGACGCCTGCTCGTCAAATCTGATTAAAAATGGGCGTTAATATGAAATTGGTCCCCCCTTTGCTGGTACAACAGCCTCCACTCTTCTGGGAATCCTTTTCACTAGATGTTGGAACATTGCTGCGGGGACTTGCTTTTATTTAACCACTCCATGGCTGCTCGGCCATGGAAACCCTTTCATGCCGACGAACAGTTATTGTGAACTGATTTGTTGGAAAGCTGGCGTCCTATGGCGTTGCTTTAAACCTACAAAATTCTCTGCAAGAGGGATGTGAACAGTTTGGCATGAACAGTGTGCCCATAGAAATAGATGTGGTGGTGGTGGGGGCATCCCCAGTGCTGAAAGGGGGGCCTGAGTGAAAGTATGGAAACCCTGTTCTAAGGTACTGTCTTAGCTATTGCCCAATAAAGGCCATGTAACTTGAATTACAGCCTAGTTTCTACTGGATACAATAGAAAATGGCTGTCCAAAGATGACGTATCCTGTTTTGTTAAACCCCCCCCCCATGGCACCCTTCAGGTATAGACATGTTAATGACCACTATCTACATGCCATCTCAATGCCTCTGATGCTCTGATGGGTTTGGCAAGAGAGCAGACCGAGCTTGCCAGACAGGTCCAAGCATGTGTTTTAGCATGTCCTACCTGACTTGCATGCACTTTCAGCAAATGTATTATTAAAAATAAAAAACAGATACCTTATTTACATAAATATTCAGACCCTTTGAAATTGAGCTTGGGTGCATCGTTTCCATTTGTCATCCTTGATGTTTCTACAACTTGATTGGAGTCCACTTGTGGTAAATTCAATTGATTGGACATGATTTGTAAAGGCACACACCTGTCTATATAAGGTCCCACAGTTGACCGTGCATGTCAGAGTAAAAACCAAGTCTTGAGGTCGAAGGAATTGTCTGTGGAGCTCAGGACAGGATTGTGTTGAAGCACAGATGGGAGAAGGGTACCAAAAATGTCTTCTGAATTGAAGGTACCCAAGAACAGTGGCCTCCATAATTCTTACACGGAAGTAGCTTGGAACCACCAAGTCTCTTCCTAGAGCTGGCCGCTCGGCCAAACTGCAATCGGGGGAGAAGGGCCTTGGTCAAGGAGGTGACCAAGAACCCGATGGTCACTCTGACAGAGTTCGAGTTCCTCTGTGGAGATGGGAGAACCTTCCTGAAGGACAACCATCTGTGCAGCACTCCAATCAGTGGCCAGATGTAAAAGGCACATGACTGCCCGCTTGGAGTTTGCTGAAAGAGAAACGAGATTCTCTGGTTTAATGGCAGCATCATGTGTGGATGTTTTTCAGTGGCAGGGAGACTAGTCAGGATGTGGGAAATATAAACAGAAAAGTACGGAGATCCTTGACAAAAACCTGCCCCAGAGTGCTCAGGACCTCCGACTGAGGCGAAGGTTTATCTTCCAACAGGACATTGACCCTAAGCACACAGCCAAGACATCGCAGGAGTGGCTTTGGGGCAATTCTCTAAATGTCCTTGAGTGGCCAGGCCATAGCCCGGACTTGAACGCGATTGAACATCTCTGGAGAGACCTGAAAATAGCTGTGCAGTGACGCTCCCCATCCAACTGACAGAGCTTGAGGATCTGCAGAGAAGAATGGGAGAAAGTATCCAAAATGTGTGCCACGCTTATAGCGTAATACCAAAGACTCGAGGCTTTACTGCCAAAAGGTGACTTAACAATGTACTGAGTAAAGGGTTTGAGTACTTATGTAAATGCAATGGTTTTTTGTATTTTGTAATTTAATTATTGTCAACTTTTTGCTTGGTCATTATGGGCTTTTGTGTGTAGATTGAGTAAAAAACAACAATTGAATCCATTTTAGAATAAGGCTGTATTGTAACAAAGTGGAAGAAGTCAAGGGGTCTGAATACTCCAAATGCATTGTGTGTACACACCTATTCCTTTTCATTTCAGCATTAGCTTCCCTCATACGCATGCATGCACACTGACCCTCCACCATTTCTGAATGTTGCTTATGAAAAATAGATTAATGCCACAGTTTGCAATCCACCCCACCCACCCATCCAAGATATGTATGCAGAGGGCCAGACAAAATGTAATCTGTCTGTTGACATGGTGATTACCACAAATCCTAATCCCCCTGCTGCTGATTTACTGCATTTTCACTGGATGACAGAGGGTAGACCAAGAACAGAGAGTGGATTGCAGAGAGGAGAAAGAGGGTCAAGAGCAGAGAAAGAGTCAACTAAGACTGCAGCCTCGGTGCCCAGTGTTTTCCATTAATTTGAACTAAAGGTCTCCCTTTAGGATTGGCTTGTAACCTAGTTAACATCCACTGATTTAGACATACAACCTCGTGTGATGGTAATAAGCATTTAAAAATAAAATAAGCATTTAATAAGCATTTAACAATCAGTACAATTTGGAATTTGGTTTGGCAGTTGACATTGTTCTGCATATGGTCTGCTGTGAGTCATGCCCTACAACCATTTATGAAGGCCTTACTGTTTGCATTCATCATGAAGTTATACATGGTAATGGACAGCATAACTAGGTTAGTTGAGCTGAGAACCACTTGCACAACGAGTGACTTTAATAGGCTGTAATCTGTCTCCTAGGACTCTTAAGTGCTCAACTTCATAACATCAAGAGTCCTAATGGGTGTAGTCTTAAAAAAAATGTTTATCGGAAAATGTAACTTTCTGTGGCGTACAGCCTTCAAAAGTAGATATGATTAGGCTGTTCTTACCTCTTTTGATATGGATGGCAGTAACTGCGTGTTTATTAAAAGCTCCTGCCTAAGATAAAATCTATCTTCCACAATGGTCCCATTTTTATTGGCTATCAATACAGTACTTTGTTTAAAGTCGGTCTTTAACCATAGTCTTGTCCCCAGAGGGTTGAACAGAAAACAAGACCGGAACCTGGGAAACCAGCAGCACGAGACCAGCACATGAGCAATTGTTTTCACTGGCTTGATAGCTGTAGTGCAGTGACTGGTGGATGAAGGGGCCTTGTTTGACAGCAAAAAAAGTATTTTTAGTGCATTCGTTTGATCAACTCATGTAGGTGAAGTAGCTTAATCTTTCTCGTCAAACTTGATCACAAAGTAGCCTGTAATTTAGACCTACTGTACCATAGGTGAATATTTTACTTAATTCTTAGGGCTGCAATCCCGTTAACGGGGTTGATATGGCAACAGCCAGTGACAGTGCAGAGTGCCAAATTCAAACACATCTCATAATTAAAATTCCTCAAACATACATGTATCTTATACTATTTTAAAGGTAATCTTGTTAATCCCTCACATTTTCCGATTTCAAATAAGCTTTACAGCGAAAGCTCCACAAACGATTGTTAGGCCAGAGCCAAGCCACAGAAACACAGCCATTTTTCCAGCCAAAGAGAGGAGTCACAAAAAGCACAAATAGAGAAAATGTATCACTAACCTTTGATCTTCATCAGATGACACTCCTAGGACTTCATGTTACATGATACATGTATGTTTTGTTCGGTAAAGTGCATATTTATATAAAAAACTTCTCTGTATACTTTGCGTTATGTTCACTAGTTCCAAAAACATCCGGTGATATTGCAGAGAGCCACAACATTTTACAGATATACTCAAATGTCAATGAAAATACAATTGTTAGGCATAGAAATATACAGTGAGGAGAACAAGTATTTGATACACTGCCGATTTTGCAGGTTTTCCTAGCATTTTATTGCATGACATAAGTATTTGATCACTGACCAACCAGTAACAATTCCGGCGTCCACAGACCTGTTAGTTTTTCTTTAAGAAGCCCTCCTGTTCTCCACTCATTACCTGTATAAAAGACACCTGTCCACACACTCAGACTCCAACCTCTCCACAATGGCCAAGACCAGGGAGCTGTGTAAGGACATCAGGGATAAAATTGTAGACCTGCACAAGGCTGGGATGGGCTACAGGACAATAGGCAAGCAGCTTGGTGAGAAGGCAACAACTGTTGGTGCATTTTATTAGAAAATGGAAGAAGTTCAAGATGACGGTCAATCACCCTCGGTCTGGGGCTCCATACAAGATCTCACCTCGAGGGGCATCAATCATCAGGAGGAAGGTGAAGGATCAGCCCAGAAATACACGGCAGGACCTGGTCAATGACCTGAAGAGAGCTGGGACCACAGTCTCAAAGAAAACCATTAGTAACACACTATGCCGTCATGGATTAAAATCCTGCAGCGCACGCAAGGTCCCCCTGCTCAAGCCACCGCATGTCCAGGCCCGCCAATGACCATCTGCATGATCCAGAGGAGGAATGGGAGAAGGTCATGTGGTCTGATGAGACAAAAATAGAGCTTTTTGGTCTAAACTCCACTCGCCATGTTTGGAGGAAGAAGGATGAGTACAACCCCAACAACACCATCCCAACCGGGAAGCATGGAGGTGGAAACATCATTCTTTGGGGCTGCTTTTCTGTAAAAGGGACAGGACGACTGCACTGTATTGAGGGGAGAATAGATGGGGCCATGTATCGTGAGATCTTGGCCAACAAGCTCCTTCCCTCAGTAAGAGCATTGAAGATGGGTCGTGGCTGGGTCTTCCAGCATGACAACGACCTGAAACACACAGCCAGGGCAACTAAGGAGTGGCTCTGTAAGAAGCATCTCAAGGTCCTGGAGTGGCCTAGCCCACTGTGTATTCAATAGGGGCTGGGTTGAAAATCAACCAACCTCAGATTTACCACTTCCTGTTTGGATTTCTTCTCAGGTTTTTTGCCTGCCATGAGTTCTGTTATACTCAGACATCATTCAAACAGTTTTAGAAACTTCAGTGTTTTCTATCCAATACTACTAATAATATGCATATATTAGCAGTGTTTTCTATCCAATACTACTAATAATATGCATATATTAGCAGTGTTTTCTATCCAATACTACTAATAATATGCATATATTAGCAACTGTGACTGAGGAGCAGGCAGTTTACTCTGGGCACCTTCCATCCAAGCTACTCAATACTGCCCCTTCAGCCATAAGATGTTTTAAGCAGTTTTAGCTGTTAGTACCACTTTCCAGACACAGACTCCTTGTTTGGAACTAGCAAGCGGTTGGACATTACACAGACACATAGGTACTAAAAATCCCATAGTTTTGGTCAAGGTGATCTTTGTATGTTCCCCCAATGCTTCAACATGGCACCCAGTTTCCGTTTGGCTCACTTACTCACAGGGCGGCAAACGATGACGGAACCAATTTTTTCCCTGTTACCCACTGTACAATTTAATTCCCCCACTCCCCCTCCAGTCTGACTCAGTTTTACCCCTTTCGCCTCGTTATCCTTATCACCCCTGTCAACAACTGCCTCTTCCCCATGTCCCACTGGAGCCTCATCCAGTAGCTTCCATCTGTTTCGGCAGAGGTGTTTCTGAAGCAACCCTCTAAATCCCAACAGGTGAACCCATAAAAGTAACAAAGTTAATCACAATTTTACTTCTGGTACAGTTGGTAGGTAAATATTACAAAGTTAATACATTAGCTCCAAATTCTCATTTGTTATTTCCTTGTCTGTAATCAAACTGTCCCATGTCTCTTTTGTTAAAGGCCCAATGCAGCAGTTTTTTTTTTATACAGTACTGGTCAAAAGTTTGGATATCTACTCAATAACAGGAAGCCAGTGTTGGGAGGGTAGCACTGGAGTAATATATTTTTTGGTTCTAGTCAGGATTCTAGCAGCCGTATTTAGCATTAACTGAAGTTTATTTAGTGCTCTATCCGGTTAGCCGGAAAGTGGAGCATTGCAGTAGTCTAACCTAGAAGTAACAAAAGCACGTTGTGCCCTTCTCCCTGAGTGTGCTGCACAATCTGAAGCGTCTCTCACTCACACGGCTCTCTGTCACATGATCGGGTCTTTACATGGTAGTAGGCTATAAGCATGAATGTTCCATTAGCGGAAACACCATTATCAAGTAACTGCAAATGAAATTATGCATGTAATTATTTTATTATTGAGTTTGGTAAGCTAGTAATGACCAGCAGCAGCATCAGAGCTTGGAGAAGCCTAATTACGGTGACTAAACGGTCATGTGGAATTTGACTGCCGGCTACATGAGATTTGTATAACGCTTCCTAAATGTTTGTCATGGAAATCACACAGAGAATTTTACACAGGGTTGTGTCTCTTGCTAAGTTCAGTTGTTGCTCAGACAAGAATAAGCAACTGACCTCTGCCATGCTCGAGTGTAACCCGATGGAAGTTGTAACAGCTGTGCATGTCCTTTACAGCCCCTCCTCCCCTTCCAAGCTCACTGCAGCTACCTTGTCTATCTTGGGTGGTTCATTCCAGTTTACGTAACTATTTATAACATACAACAACACTGGTAATCAACTCCAGTTTAGGACGGGTAATCATGTCAGTTCCTTTCCTCAGAATGTCAGTCTGAATATGCCTACAGCTATGGCAGGATTCCTGGCGGATGTTCTTGGAGATCATAATTTTAAACTGACTGCTGACCCCAGCCAACTCAGATCCTGCTTCCCAATAATTAAATTAATCTGTCAGGTTATTACACCAGTATACTGAGATGTATTAGTTCTCTAGCTAAGTGTATTTGGTAGCACTTGTTCTCTCTCGTTGAGTTGCCATATTACTGAAGACATGGCTGTTGTGAGGTGTAAGGAGCCAAAAGGTTGATGCAGAATAACACCAGAGGAAAGTAATAGTACAACACAGACTAACAGAGAGTAATGAATGCCAGCATAAACGCATCACACACTTTTCTTCTAATATGTTTTAAAAACAACTTTGTTTTGAATGGTCTTTTTCTGTCCAAATAAACAAACTAAATAAATGTAACTAAACTGTCTCCTGTCTTGCTGCAGATATCCAGGAATTTTACGAAGTGACCTTATTGGATAATCAGAAATGTCGGGAGTCCCCGAAGACGTCGGAGCCCATGCTGCCGGTCAACCTGTGGGATTTCTCTAGCCTCAAAAGCACAACGGTGACCTCAAACACGCTACCAAGCCTTAGCACCAGCATAGAGGTAAGAGGGGACGATTCATGGTCAGCGATGGTATATAGTGTATGTAGCATCATGGGTCACTTGGGGATAAGAAATGTGGAATTGTTTTTGTTTGTATTTTGTAAAGGGCCCGTGCCCCCCATCTCAAGTCAGGGAGGTGCTTCACATGTGAAATAGAGGAATTGCCCTTCATCTAACAGAATTACACTAACTCAGATTTATTTACTTTAAAATGCATGCCAAACAAAACATTTATTTCACAATGGCACATTTTAATGGAAGAGCTGTGCAGATGTAAACAATTTTTTTTGCGACCATGTGTTCCTAAAACTCTTAAATATATGCTCCGAATTAAGTTTCATAATGTCTGCAGAACATGACACCTTAAGTTAGATTTTTTTGTTTGTTTTGGTTATTGAACTACAGTAGGTGAAGTGTGTTTACATCCAGTTCTGGAATTACGGTAACCAGAAGGGTCCCTAATCTGTACTACACAGAAATGCTTAATTATGGATATCCGTATCATTCTCTTTGTGGTGAAAGTCAAAGTTCCAAAAGCTGTATGAGATCATAGAAAATATTTTGCTGTGACTCTTACATGCTGACCAGACCGGCACGAGCAATGCAAAATACATTTAGAAATCATGTTATTGAATTATTGCACCCACACAGCTCGCACGCACCAACGAGTGTCAGCGATGCCAAGGGCTAAAATAGAACTCCTTTCTATTTCTGATGCAGATCACGCTGAATGTCTTGCCTCTCCCATCTCCTAATTTGTTTATAGAAGCAGGTACCCACGTGCCATCTCATTGGTTATACCCACGTGGGTGATTGAAAGACAGTGTTTTGCCTGTTGTCGTGGTAAGTGTAGATGCCAATCACCATATAATTTCTAAGATGAAAAAATTGGCCGTTTTATGTGTGGATTAATTGTCGGAGTAGAATACCTTGTGCATTTCAGGTAAAATAACAACTCAATGTTTATATCCCAGGACAAATTAGCTAGCAAATGCAAGCTAGCTAGCTAAATTCCATACATGTTTAATGCTTTTCGACCTGTCCCCAAATTAATGTAATTGTTTCAGTTTGTTTTGATATTTTAACCTGCGTGTCGTGATCACGATTGGTGTAGGGGGACAAAATACATTTATGCACGATAGCGCAAGATGGCGCACATGCGCAGCTGGTTTGGGTTCCGTGTTATGTGGATGATACAAATATTTGTTGGTCTGATGTGATTTATAAGGAGCATCCAAATGCTGCACTTGATTCATTTTTTAAAATGGCTTTTTCCAATTATTGATAAACATGCACCTGTTAAGAAACTGACTGTTAGAACTGTTAAGTCTCCATGTACTGAGGAGTGGAAAAACTATATGGTTGAAAGAGATGGGTCAAAAGGAGTGGCTAATAAGGCTGGCTGCAGATCTGACTGGCTTACTGACTGCCAATTGAGAAATTGTGACTAAACTCAAAAATAACTATTATGAAGCCAAGATCAATGATAAAGAATGATGGAAAATAATGTTGGAGTACTTTAAATTAAATTATGGGCAGAAAGACATTCAACTCCCTCTTTTCATTGAATCCGATGCTTATTCATCACAACCATTCGAAGGTTGGCAATTATTTATGATTACTTCATTGGCAAAGTGGGTGAACTGAGGCAGGACATGCCAACAAACTGAGCCATCGTACTCAAGCATAAATCATAATGTAAGAAATGCATTGAAAGTTAGTATGGGAGAGGTGGATTATTATTTTTTTTTTCGATCAATAATGATAAACCTCTTGGCATTGACAATTTACATGGAAAGCTGCTGAGGACGGTAGCTGACTCTAGAGCCATTCCAATCTGTCATATCTTTAGAGGAGTCTTTTGTCCTCAGGCTTTAGAAGCCAGAGTCATTCCGCTACCCAAGAGTGGTAAAGGGGCCTTTACTGTTTCTAACAACATACCTATCAGCTTGCTGCCAGCTCTTACCAAACTGTTAGCATTGTATTTGGTCATTGTTTTTTCTATTTCTCTGTAAACAAATCAAGACTTTCAGCGTGCTTATAGAGAAGGGCACTCGACATGTACTGCACTGACACAAATGACTGACTGTTAATAGGAAATTGATAAGAAGATTGAGCTGTGCTGTTAGATTTTAGTGCAGCATTTGATATTATTGACCATAACCTGTTCAGAACTGATGTTATGGCTTTTCAAGCCATATTGTGGATTCAGAGGTATCTATCTAATAGAATTGAGGGTCTTCTTAAATGGAAGCTTCTCTAATGTAAAACATGTAAAGTGTGCTGTTCCGCAGGGCAGCTCTCGGCCCTCTCTCTACTCTTGTTTTTTATTTTTACCATTGACTTGCCAACGGCATTAAACAGCATGTGTGTCCATGTATGCTGATTCAACCATATACTCATCAGCAACCACAGATTATGTAGTCACTGAAACCCTTAACAATGAGTTGCAGTCTGTTTTGGAATGGATGGCCAGTAATTAACTGGTTCTGAACATCTCTAAAACTAAGAGCATTGTTTTTGGTACAAAACATTCCCTAAGTTCTAGATCTCAGCTGAATCTGGTAATGAATGGTGTGGCTGTTGAACAAGTTGAGACTAAATTACTTGGCGTTACCTTAGATTGTGAACTGTCATGGTCAACATTTATAGATTCAACGGTTGTAAAGATGGGGAGAGGTCTGTCTGTAATATAGAGATGCTCTTCTTTTTTGACACCACACTCTAAAAGCAAGTCCTGCAGACTATAGTCTTGTCTTGATTATTGTCCAGTCGTGTGGTCGAGTGCTGGAAGGAAAGACCTAGTTAAGCTGTCCCAGAACAGAGCGGCACGCCTTGCTCTTCATTGTAATTGGAGGCCTTATTATAAATACTATGCCAGACTCTCTTGGGTTAGAGTTGAGGGTGAACTTACTGAATCACTTATTTTTATAAGAAACAATGTGTTTTATTCCAAATTGTTTGCTTAGTCAACTTACACACAGCTTTGACACACGCGTACCCCACCAGACATGCCACCAGGGGTCTTTTCAAAATCCCCAAATACACAGTGTACAGTATTGTATAAAGACATTATTGCATGAACTCCGTTCTGTCATATATTGCTCAAATGTACAGCAAACCTGGTTCCAAACCGATAAAGCAACACCTCATGGCGCAACGCCTCTCCACTAGATAGTTTGTATGTATAGATATGTAGGCTACGTGTGCCTTTAATTTTTTGTGTGATTTAAACTCAAAAGATAAACATCCTCCCACTGTCAACTGTGTTTATTTTCAGCAAACTTAACGTGTAAAAGTTGTTGAATCTTATGTTCATACAAATAGACAACTGAAGTTCCACAGACGTGACATGAATTGAATAATGTGTCCCTGAACGGGGGGGTAAAAATCAAAAGTAAATCAGTATCTGGTGTGGCCACCAGCTGCATTAAATACTGCAGTGCATCTCCTTCTCATGAACTGCACCAGATTTGCCAGTTCTTGCTGTGAGATGTTACCCCTCTCTTCCACCAAGGCACCTGCAAGTTCCCAGACATTTCTGGGGGAAATGGCCCAAGCCCTCACCCTCCGATCCAACAGATGCCAGACGTGCTCTATGGGATTGAGATCCGGGCTCTTCGCTGGCCATGGCATAACACTGTCATCCTATCTTGCAGGATATCACACACAGAACGAGCAGTATGGCTGGTGGCATTGTCATGCTGGAGGGTCATGTCAGGATGAGCCTGCAGGAAGGGTACCACATGAGGGAGGAGGATGTCTTCCCTATAACACACAGCGTTGAGATTGCCAATGACAACAAGCTCATTCCGATGATGCTGTGACACACCACCCCCAGACCATCCACCTCCAAATCGATCCTGTTCCAGACTACAGGCCTCGCTCATTCTTTCGACCACCAACGCGAACCCGACCATCACCCCAGTGAGACAACCGCGACTCGTCAGTGAAGAGCACTTTTTTTGCCAGTCCTGTGTGGTCCAGCGACTGGGTTTGTGTCCGTAGGCGACGTTGTTGCTGGTGATGTCTGGTGAGGACCTGCCTTACAACAGGTATACAAGCCCTCGGTCCAGCCTCTTTCAGCCTATTACGGACAGTTTTAGCACTGATGGAGGGATTGTGCATTCCTGGTGTAACTCGGGCAGTTGTTGTCATCCTGTACCTGTCCTACAGGTGTGATGTTCGGATGTACCGATCCTGTGCAGGTGTCTCCCTGTAGTGCTGTTTTAGGCGTCTCACAGTATGGTCATTGCAATTTATTACCCTGGCAACATCTGCAGTGCCTCCTTGCAGCACGTTCACGCAGATGAGCAGGGACCCTGGGCATCTTTGTTTTGGTGTTTTTCAGAGTCTATAGAAAGGCCTCTTTAGTGTCTTAAGTTTTCATAAACTCTTTGCGATGAAGATACAGTTGAAGTCGAAAGTTTACATACACTTAGGTTGGAGTCATTAAAACTCGTTTCTCAACCACTCCACACATTTCTTGTTAACTTCTTGGATATAGGGGGCGCTCTTTTAATTTATGGATAAAAAACGTGCCCGTTTTAAGCGCAATATTTTGTCGCGAAAAGATGCTCGACTATGCATATAATTGGCAGCTTTGGAAAGAAAACACTAAGGTTTCCAAAACTGCAAAGACATTATCTGAGTGCCACAGAACTCATGCTACAGGCGAAACCAAGATGAAACTTCAACCAGGAAATGGGCAGAATTTGAAGCTCTGTTTCCCATTGTCTCCATATATGGCTGTGAATGCGCCGGGAATGAGCCTGCCCTTTCTATCGTTTCTCCAAGGTGTCTGCAGCATTGTGACGTATTTGTAGGCATATCATTGGAAGATTGGCCATAAAGAGACTACATTTACCAGGGGTCCGCCCGGTGTCCTTTGTCTAAATTGGTGCGTAATCTACAAGCTGCACGCAGTCATCCAGTGATTGAGAGGAGAGAGGAGGCTTTCAACGAACGATATATCATGAAGAGATGTGAAAAACACCTTGAGGATTGATTCTAAACAACGTTTACCATGTTTCAGTCGATATTATGGAGTTAATTTGGAAAAAAGTTTGGCGTTTTGAAGACTGAATTTTCGTTTTTTTTTGGTAGCCAAACGTGACTTACCAAACGGAGCAATTTCTCCTAAACAGAATCTTTCAGGAAAAACTGAGCATTTGCTATCTAACTGAGAGTCTCCTCATTGAAAACATCTGAAGTTCTTCAAAGGTAATGATTTTATTTGAATGATTTTCTGGTTTTTGTGAAAATGTTGCCTGCTGATGCTAACGCTAAATGCTATGCTAGCTGCGCTAGCTGTTACACAAATGCTTGTTTTGCTATGGTTGAGAAGCATATTTTGAAAATCTGAGATGACAGTGTTAACAAAAGGCTAAGCTTGAGAGCTAGCATATTAATTTCATTTCATTTGCGATTTTCATGAATAGTTAACGTTGCGTTATGGTAATGAGCTTTTGAGGTTGTATTCACGATCCCGGATCTGGGATGGCTCGACACAAGAAGTTAACTTCTTATGGTCTAGGGGACAGTTGCGTCCACTTGGGCAAAAAACAGGGAAAATGCAGCGCGGCCAAAAGAAAAAATTATATAAAAATCTAACTTTCATTAAATCACACATGTAAGATATTTAGACTAGAACGTGTTCATTTGCATCCCTGTCAATGACGTACTTTTATTTTGAAGGCTATCCACAAAGTCCACTATTGCGGCTAATCCTTATTGTGGCTAGCGTCACATAGATAGGTCCAACCACCACAAATTAGAACTGTCTTATAAATTAGGGTTATTTTAGATGACACCTAGCTATATAGTTAGCTAGCTAACTATAGCTACTGAAACAGATTGTCATTTTGCTATGTTTTTGGGGAAGAACATTGTTTGCATCCATGAGCTAGCTAGCTTTTTTTTTTTTTTACCAGCATCATAGCATGCGTATCAATGAATCGTTGTAACATATGAAATACAAGTGATAGTGTAACTGTAAAAAATGTATGAACGCATTCAATGATTGTGACGTACAGTCATATTCAGGTCCTGATTGGTCAACAAGCTTATTTGACACGTCAAATAGTGTTATTTGACACGTATCTTTTTTGGCATGTAAAGACCCAAACGGCATTCCATAGAAATACTGGTTGAGAATGAAATGACTGAACAATGAAACAGCACAGCAAGTTATTGAAAGAAATGGGTTTTTACTGGTAATAAGGATATACGTAAATGCCAACAAAATAACTGTTTGGTTAGTGTGGTGTGTGTGTGTGTAACCTTTATTTCACTAGGCAAGTCGGTTAAGAACATATTCTTATTTACAATGATGGCCTAACCCTGGCGACACTGGGCCAATTGTGTGCCGCCCTATGGGACTCCCAATCACGGTTGGATGTGATAGTCTGGATTCGAACCATGGACTTTAGTAACGCCTCTTGCGCTGAGATGCAGTGCCTTAGACCTCTGTGTGTGTGTGTTAGCTATTTAACTGTACTAAAATGCATAAGGCCACTAAAATTAATTATCGGGATGTTTTTTTGTAAAGGTAAATATCGGATATTGGTATCGGCCAAAAATGTCATATCGACATCACTAGTTTGAATACTTTCCTATTGCACTGTATTTGTGACCAACATAGATATTTGTATTCTAAGGTGTGACATCCATAGATCAGGGTCTAATGAATTTATTTCAATTGACTGATTTCCTTATGAACTATAACTCAGTTAAAATCTTTTAAATTGTAGCATGTTGCCTTTTAAATTTTGTTCAGTGTACAATGTTGATCCATCCAGTTTTCTCCCATCACAGCCATTAAACTCTGTTTTAAAGTCACCATTGGCCTCAAGGTGAAATCTCTGCGCGCTTTCCTTCCTCGCCGGCAACGGAGTTATGAAGGACGCCTGTATCTTTTGTATTGACTGGGTGTATTGATACAACATCAAATGTGTAATTAATAACTTATCTATGCTCAAAGGGTAATTCAATTTCTGCTTTTTTCTCACGGCTTGACATCAACTTTTTTAGTCGCTTGTCTTTTGGATAAGTAGTTCAGACTTTTTTACTTGACCGAAAGTTTACGTCACCATGGGCCAAAAAGAAACCAGTTCAAAAAATAATATTCCTTATCACTGGTATTGAAAATGGAAGAGGGCTTGTCTCTGATCCCATGTATTATACAGTATTGCCTGCTGTGGTGGCCTTGAGCAAGGCACTTAACCCCCTACAAATAAATTACTACACTGATAGACCACATGTGTTTTAAACAGTAGACTGTCACCCCCAACATCTTGAGAGCTACTGGGTTTGTAAGCTTTTGATCCAAACCCTGCTCAAACACACCAGTCGGCATATCAAGGTCCTGTTGAGCAGCTGATTTTTTACAATATGGTTTGTTCGAGTACGGCTGGCGCAAAAGCCTGCACACCCAGTCACTCTCCTGGAGATCCTGGAGGATGGTTGACCACCCTGCAACATTACAATTACAACCAAATACATTATCTTTTCTATATAAGTTCTTCATTCAATGAACCAGGGATCAAATGGCCAAAGTGGGTTAGGTAGCCAACTAAGATGTTTAAAGTTAGAATATTCAGTGTTCAGGAGGGAACTCGACAGCATAGAAGTTAATTTTCAATTAGGCTCTTCTAAGAATCTTTTTAACTTTGTCGGAAATACATGGCAGTTATTAAATAGAGGAGAATCCTAGCCAATTTTGAGCACTTGAAGACTGTTTTACAACCATAGTATTAAGCATTGGTTTCATCATATGATATGCTAATAGCTAAATAGTTAACTATGGAGAGAACCAGCGAAACTACACTGATTTTGAATTGGCTATGTAGTTGGTCTGTTCTGTATAATTATTTTACTTGCTGTGCACCTCTCCTCTCTTCCCCCCTCTGGCTACAGCCCACTGTCACACGCAGGTGATGCGCACACACCCTGACTTTTCCAGGATTTTCATTGCTGTCCCAAAATTTGCTATAACTGCGCAAATACCTCACTAACTAGCAATGAATATCAACAAATGTTCACATGCAACTCGCTTTGATAAAAGAAAATGCATATTGTGACTGCATGATTGAAAGACCGCTTGTGCCTTTCAACGCAGTCTTACAATATTTCTACTCCAATGTGCTCTGCAGAGATTGGGAGGACAGTGCAACACATTGCATTCGGTGGACTCTGATCCAATTCAGATCGGAGTAGCCTAATATTATGATTTTTCTTTTACGTGTCCATTCAGACAAACTTAAATCTATATTCTTGTCTGACATTTTTTTTAAAACTTGCAAGCTGACGAGCGTTAATGTCGTGCCTTGCATCTACCTGTAGGTGCCCTTTGAGGGATTGGAAAACCTCTGGTCTTCGGTTGAATCTGTGTTTCAAAAACACTGCTTGACTGTGGGTCCTTACAATTATCTGTATGTGTGGGGTACAGATATGAAGTAGTTATTCAAAGATCATGTTGAACACACAGGGAGTCCATGCAATTTATGTGACTAGTTCAATCCAGGTGTATAAAGCTCTTAGACTTACTCAGACAGGCGCACAGCTGTAATAACTGCACAATTTGATTCTAATGTATCGACTCGGGTGAGATTTCTGTCTTTAATTTACTATAAATTGGCAAATTTTAATCACTGTCATTATGGGGTATTGTGTGTGGAAAAAAAATCTAGCTGTAATGCAACAAATTTGTGGATTAAGTCGAGGGTTATGAATACTTTCAGAAGGTACTGTAGATCCAAAAGTTAGTTGACACTGCTTTTGGACCAGATTTACCAGCACTGATGTGAATGTTGGACAAGTGATTTTTAGTGGTGTGTGTGCAGTTTTGGTTTCAGAAATATTTGTTTTGGGTTAGTGTTTAAAAAAAAGTTTTTGCACCATCATGATTTGCTTTGAGAAGCCTTTTTCAAATTAATTTCAACTTCATCATTTATCTTTGTGAGTGTCTGCAAGATACAAATGATTTATTGCGATTACAGTGAATAAGGGAAGTAAAACTTTTACCTGTGTGACAAGCTTTAGATTTACTCATCGAATCTGGACCTTTTGGCACTATTTCAAATGGCCGCTTTCTCTCCCTCTCTTAACTACACTTAATTGACAACACACATATCACAGTGTGGTGATAGCTCCTATATTTTCCCAAATCTTTACCGTTGCTTTGAAGACCGCTTCTCTCTGAAGGAATTTCAGTTCTTGTCGGCCTCAGTGGTTTTACAAGATCCACGCAAGGAGCACCATGGGGGCTGCACCCTGCTTTGAAAATGGAGGCACACTAGTCACAGAATCCTACAAACATTAAATATTTATCAGTGTGCTGCATTTCAAGGCACAATACTTCTCTGCCATTCTGTCTTCTCCCCCTGACCTGCTCTGCCCTCTTTCAGAACATACTGAGCCTTATCCACCAGGAGGTACCTTCTGAGTGACCTCTTATAGCTATGTCATCTATCACTAGAGTTTTAGTCTGAAACATTGTGTAATATACACCAAGGATGTTTTGACGGCTGCTCTCTGACGTATGCGCCTCATGGTCCAACATACATGAAGATATTGGGAGAGAGCGCTCTGCATTTTTAATAGGTAACTCAGTGTTCCTCTCCGGCTGCTGCTCGTTCACTCCTGAAGTGCTTTGAGCAGGATGGGCACGGTTACTCGAATGTCCAGATATTCAAACGGATGTTAGTATTCAAACACTTATGATGGTGTTAATATTTTTTTGTTCTGATTTTAACAATGGAAAAACCTTTTTAAAAAGATTATTCCATGTTACATTGTTACACAGCACACCATGACATTTGAAATGCTTAATCTAATAATAAAATAAACTTTAGAATGTAATGTTTATGTATGGCGCATTGAGCTACTGCTGCTTCAGGCATCCTGCTGCTTTGACAGTCCATTGCACGCTGTGGACACACATTAGTGATTAATTTTCTCTCATGAGTTGGCTTTTACATGAAAATGCATTTCACTATCATAGCACATTTAGCCCTCTGGTCAGCCCTGACAACTGAATGCTTTTCCCCACTTCAAATGGCCAAATACTACCGGAATAGCACCCTGAAAACTGTGCACGGTCTGCTGTTATGGCATTTTGCATCATTGATTGGTCAGTAGAGTAGAGCAAATATATTATTGCAGAGGCACAAATCTGATTTGATCACCTGCCTGACAGACTGGTTTCTGAGTTTTAAAAAAGCTGTTCCTTTCTCATCTTGTCTGTGTGGCATCTTAGGTAATATTCATCTTCACATGCTTTTCTCCTGAGAATAATCTACAAATGGATTGAACCTGACAGATCTTACTCTGTACTGGTACCCCCTATATATAGCCTCGGTTGTTATTTTACTGCTTATTTCACTTCCGTCATCATGAAGTGCTTTGAGAGACTAGTCAAGGACCATATCACCTCCACCCTACCTGACACCCTAGACCCACTCCAATTTGGTTACCGCCCAAATAGGTCCACAGACGATGCAATCTCAACCACACTGCACACTGCCCTAACCCATCTGGACAAGAGGAATACCTATGTGAGAATGCTGTTCATCGACTACAGCTCGGCATTCAACACCATAGTACCCTCCAAGCTCGTCATCAAGCTCGAGACCCTGGGTCTCGACCCCGCCCTGTGCAACTGGGTACTGGACTTCCTGACGGGCCGCCCCCAGGTGGTGAGGGTAGGCAACAACATCTCCACCCCGCTGATCCTCAACACTGGGGCCCCACAAGGGTGCGTTCTGAGCCCTCTCCTGTACTCCCTGTTCACCCACGACTGCGTGGCCACGCACGCCTCCAACTCAATCATCAAGTTTGCGGACGACACAACAGTGGTAGGCTTGATTACCAACAACGACGAGACGGCCTACAGGGAGGAGGTGAAGGCCCTCGGAGTGTGGTGTCAGGAAAATAACCTCACACTCAACGTCAACAAAACTAAGGAGATGATTGTGGACTTCAGGAAACAGCAGAGGGAACAACCCCCGATCCACATCGATGGAACAGTAGTGGAGAGGGTAGTAAGTTAAGTTCCTCGGCATACACATCACAGACAAACTGAATTGGTCCACTCACACAGACAGCATCGTGAAGAAGGCGCAGCAGCGCCTCTTCAACCTCAGGAGGCTGAAGAAATTCGGCTTGTCACCAAAAGCACTCACAAACTTCTACAGATGCACAATCGAGAGCATCCTGGCGGGCTGTATCACCGCCTGGTACGGCAACTGCTCCGCCCACAACCGTAAGGCTCTCCAGAGGGTAGTGAGGTCTGCACAACGCATCACCGGGGGCAAACTACCTGCCCTCCAGGACACCTACACCACCCGATGTTACAGGAAGGCCATAAAGATCATCAAGGACATCAACCACCCGAGCCACTGCCTGTTCACCCCGCTATCGTCCAGAAGGCGAGGTCAGTACAGGTGCATCAAAGCTGGGACCGAGAGACTGAAAAACAGCTTCTATCTCAAGGCCATCAGACTGTTAAACAGCCACCACTAACATTGAGTGGCTGCTGCCAACACACTGACACTGACTCATCTCCAGCCACTTTAATAATGGGAATTGATGGGAAATGATGTATATATATCACTAGCCACTTTAAACAATGCTACCTTATATAATGTTACTTACCCTACATTATTCATCTCATATGCATACGTATATACTGTACTCTATATCATCGACTGCATCCTATGTAATACATGCATCACTAGCCACTTTAACTATGCCACTTTGTTTACATACTCATCTCATATGTATATCCTGTACTCGATACCATCTACTGTATCTTGCCTATGCTGCTCTGTACCATCACTCATTCATATATCCTTATGTACATATTCTTTATCCCCTTACACTGTGCATAAGACAGTAGTTTTGGAATTGTTAGTTAGATTACTTGTTGGTTATTACTGCATTGTCGGAACTAGAAGCACAAGCATTTCGCTACACTCGCATTATCTGCTAACCATGTGTATGTGACAAATAAAATTTGATTTGATTTTGTAACCTCTCTGGGATATGTGGGACGCTAGCGTACCACCTGGCCAAAAGCCCGGGAAAATGCAGAGCGCCAAATTCAAATAAATTACTATAAAAATCAAACTTTCATTAAATCACAATTGCAAGATAGCAAATTAAAGCTACACTTGTTGTGAATCCAGCCAACATGTCTGATTTCAAAAAAGCTTTTTGACGAAAGCAAACAATGCTATTATCTGAGAATAGCACCTCCGTAAACAAAGAAGCATATTTCAACCCTGCAGGCGTGACACAAAACGCAGAAATAAAATATAAATCATGCCTTTGACGTGCTTCTTTTGTTGGCACCCCAATATGTCCCATAAACATCACAAATGGTCCTTTTTGCTCGATTTAATTCCATCGATTTATATATCCAAAATAATATATGTATATTTATTTGGCGCGTTTGATACAGAAAAACACTGTTTCCAACTTGCGCAACGTGACTACAAAATATCTCAAGTTACCTGTAAACTTTGCCAAAACATTTCAAACTACTTTTGTCATACATCTTTAGGTATTTTTTTACGTAAATAATCGATAAAATTGAAGACCGAATGATCTGTGTTCAATACAGGAAGAAAACAAACTAGCATGCTTTCTGGTCATGCGCCTCTATCTAACAGACACTTCAAGTGACCCTTGTTCTGAACAGGGCTACTTCATTACACAAAGGAAAAACCTCAACCAATTCCTAAAGACTGGTGACATCCAGTGGAAGCGGTAGGAACTGCAAGAAGGTCCCTTAGAAATATTTATTCCCAATAAAAACTCATTGAAAAGAGTGACCTAAAATATATATCTGAATAGTTTGTCCTCGGGGTTTCGCCTGCGAAATACGTTCTGTTATACTCAGACATGATTCAAACAGAAAAAACTGAAGTTTCTAAAACTATCTAAATCTACTAATAATATGCATATCTTATCTTCTGGGGATGAGTAGTAGGCAGTTGAATATGGGCATGCATTTCATCTGGATGTGAAAATACTGCCCCCTGTCACCAAGAAGTTAATCGTTTGCAACTTCTATTTTCTGTTTTTTTACTTAATGTTTGTGACCTCATGAGACAATACAGCCACATTACCGTAACTCTGTTAATACGAGGCTCCGTTATGAGATTTGCATCTAATTATTGTATAAAATGAACGAGTAGAGATGAAACTGAAATTATGTGATGTTAAACTGTTTAATGAAAGAGAACATTGATTTGAGATTGATCTGGCGTCATGAGGCAGCCCTTTCCCACATTCCTGAATAAAACCCCCACCTGGAGAAATCATCTTCAGACCATGCGTACCTCGATTACTGAGAGGGATGTGGTTTGAGCTCAGACCATGCATTCCTCTGTCAGCTGAGCGAGCTAAGGTTGTAACGGTTGTTGAATTCCTAACCAAACCACGTGGAGTATTGGCTACACTGGTGGATATGGTTCAACTCTGAAACTATCGATACCGACAGAATAAGAGCTAATCTTCGATACTAATTACTAGTCTGCAGCTAGAATTTGTCTACCTGGAATGCGAAGACCGACAACCGCTGAAACATCTATTCTATAAGAACATGAATGGGACTCTGAAGAACCCTTCTAACCACGAAAGACTCCAGGGATGCAACGTTCAACTGAACTTTCCAACAGAGATCATGCCGACACACAGAGCATAAAGGGAACACTTAAACAACACAATGTAACTCCAAGTCAATCACACTTCTGTGAAATCAAACTGTCCACTTAGGAAGCGAACACTGATTGACAATAAAGTTAACATGCCGTTGTGCAAATGGAATAGACAACAGGTGGAAATTACAGGCAATTAGCAAGACACCCCCAATAAAGGAGTGGTTCTGCAGGTGGGGACCACAGCCCACTTCTCAGTTCCTATGCTTCCTGGCTGATGTTTTGGTCACTTTTGAATGCTGGCGGTGCTTTCACTCTAGTGGTAGCATGAGACTGAGTCTACAACCCACACAAGTGGCTCAGGTAGTGCAGCTCATCCAGGATGGCACATCAATGCGAGCTGTGGCAAGGTTTGCTGTGTCTGTCAGCGTAGTGTCCAGAGCATGGAGGCGCTACCAGGAGACAGGCCAGTACATCAGGCGACGTGGAGGAGGCCGTAGGAGGGCAATAACCCAGCAGCAGGACCGCTACTTCCGCCTTTGTGCAAGGAGGAGCAGGAGGAGCACTGCCAGAGCCCTGCACAATGACCTCCAGCAGGCCACAAATGTGCATGTCTGCTCAAACGGTTAGAAACAGACTCCATGAGGGTGGTATGAGGGCCCGACATCCACAGGTGGGAGTTGTGCTTACAGCCCAACACCGTGCAGGACGTTTGGCATTTGCCAGAGAGAACCAAGATTGGCACATTCGCCACTGGTGCTGGTGCTCTTCACAGATGAAAGCAGGTTCACACTGAGCATGTGTGACTGTCTGGAGACGCCGTGGAGAATGTTTTGCTGCCTACAACATCCTCCAGCATGACCGGTTTGGCGGTGGGTCAGTCATGATGTGGGGTGGCATTTCTTTGGGGGACCGCACAGCCCTCCATGTGCTCGCCAGAGTTAGCCTGACTGCCATTAGGTACCGAGATGAGATCCTCAGACCCCTTGTGAGACCATATGCTGGTGCAGTTGGCCCTGGGTTCCTCCTAATGCAAGACAATGCTAGACCTCATGTGGCTGGAGTGTCAGCAGTTCCTGCAAGAGGAAGGCATTGATGCTATGGACTGGCCCGCCCGTTCCCCAGACCTGAATCCAATTGAGCACATCTGGGACATCATGTCTCACTCCATCCACCAACCACAGCTTGCACCACAGACTGTCCAGGAGTTGGCGGATGCTTTAGTCCAGGTCTGGGAGGAGATCCCTCAGGAGACCATCCACCACCTCATCAGGAGCATGCCCAGGCGTTGTAGGGAGGTCATACAGGCACGTGGAGGCCACACACACTACTGAGCCTCATTTTGACTTCTTTTAAGGACATTACATCAAAGTTAAATCAGCCTGTAGTGTGGTTTTCCACTTCAATTTTGAGTGTGACTCCAAATCCAGACCTCCATGGGTTGATAAATTTGATTTCCATTGATCATTTTTGTGATTTTGTTGTCAGCACATTCAACTTTGTAAAGAAAAAAGTATTTAAGAATATTTCATTCATTCAGATCTAGGATGTGTTATTTTAGTGTTCCCTTTATTTTTTTGAGCAGTGTATATTGATTGCAATTATTCCTGAATGAGTGAGCGTTCATGTGCAAAGGATTAGTATTTTTATCAATATAATGATCAACTTTTGTGTTCTCGCCCTTCTCAGTCCCTTTTTCTACCAAGCTGTCATATCGATTTAAGCCACTAGGGCAAATCCCCTATCATTTCCATACCTACTGTTTGTTTGTTTATGCATTTCTGTGATTATTTAGTTAGTAAATAAACGATTAAGACAATTGATGTATGGATGATTCATAGTGAAGACTGGGTTCGTGTAGATAACAATTTATGACGTTTGGAATGAGACTAACGTGAGGTAGAGAATAATTCATTAATTTGAAGACTAATTGATCAGATATTAAAATATCTGAAAAGGTATATTAGGAAAATTTAACTTTAATCTGAACATTTCTTGGTGCCCCGACATCCTAGTTAATTACGTTTACATGATTAGTTTAATCACGTAATAATAATTACAGAGAATTGATATGATAAAATAAGTCTTCCCTTTAATGATGCCAAAGACATGACACCATATTCAAAGGGGAATATAACCCTAGACCAAAATGGTTACAGACCTATATCTATCCTACCCTGCCTTTCTAAAGCCTTCGAAAGCCAAGTTAGTGGATCACCGACCATTTCGAATCCCACCGTACCTTCTCCGCTATGCAATCTGGTTTCGAGCTGGTCTAGGGTGCACCTCAGCCACGCTCAAGGTCCTAAATAATATCATAACCGCCATCGATAAAAGACCGTACTGTGCAGCCGTCTTCATCGACCTGGCCAAGGCTTTCAACTTTCAATCACTGCATTCTTATCGGCAGACTCAACAGCCTTGGTTTCTCAAATGACTTCTCACCTGGTTTTCCAACTACTTCTCTGATAGAGTTCAGTGTGTCAAATCAGAGGGCATGCTGTCTGTACCTCCTGCAGTCTCTATGGGTCTGCCACAGGGTTCAATTCTCGGGCAGACTCTTTTCTCTGTATAAATCAATGACGTCTCTCTTGCTGCTGGTGATGCTCTGACCCACCTCCATGCAGACGACACCATTCTGTATACGTCTGGCCCTCCTTTGGACACTTAACAAACCTCCAGATGAGCTTCAATGCCATATAACACTCCTCCCGTGGCTTCCAGGTGATCTTAAATGCAAGTCAAACTAAATGCATGCTCTTCAACCGCTGCCCGCACCTGCCTGCCCGTCTAGCATCACTACTCTGGATGGTTCGGTCTTAGAATTTGTGGACAACCACAAATACCTAGGTGTCTGGTTAGACTGTAAATTCTTCCAGACTCACATTAAGCATCTCCAATCCAAAATAAAATCTAGAATCGGCTTCCTATTTCACAACAAAGCCTCCTTCACTTACGCTGCTAAATATACCCTCGTAAAACTGACTATCCTAGACTTTGGCTATGTCATTTACAAAATAGCCTCAAATAGCCTCTGCTCAGCTAATTGGATGCAGTCTATCACCGTGCCATCCGTTTTGTCACAAGCCCCATATACTATCCACCAATGTGACCTGTATGCTCTCGTTGGCTGGCCCTCGCTTCATATTCGTCACCAAACCCAGTGGCTCCAGGTCATCGAAGTCTTTTCTAGGTAAAGCGCCGCCTTATCTAAGCTCACTGGTCACTATTGCAACACCCACCCATAGCACGCGCTCCAGCAGAGAAACCTCACTGGTCATCCAAAGCCAACTCCTGCTTTGGCTGCCTTTCCTTCCAGTTCTCTGCTGCCAATGACTGGAACAAATTGCAAAAATCTCTGAAGCTGGAGCTTACAGCTTACTTCCCTTTACTTCCC
>NC_056438.1:41180099-41202599 GCF_018296145.1 Oncorhynchus tshawytscha | reverse complement strand
ATCTTTAGGGATCTCAGACGATACGGAAGAGAAGTTGACGAGGTTAGTAATAGGGGGTTGCAACAATTGCGGCAGATAATTTTAGAGAGGGTCCAGATTGTCTAGCGCAGCTGATTTGTAGGGGTCCAGATTTTGCAGCTCTGTTAGAACATCACCCTCTGGATTTGGGTGAAGGAGAAGTGGGGGAGGCTTGGGCAAGTTGCTGTGGGGGGTACAGAGCTGTTGGCTGGGGTAGGGGTAGCCAGGTGGAAAGCATGGCTAGCCATTGTAAAATGCTTCTTGAAATGATCGATTATTGTAGATTTATTGGTGGTGAGTTGGACTTTGATTGGTAGCTTACTCCAACTAACGTTATAAATCATATCTAAGTTTGTCAAATCTGTTTGTGTTGCTAGTTAGCCTCAGTGCAGTGGGCAGCTGGAAGGAGATGCTCTTATTCTCATTGGACTTTAGTGTCCCAGAACTTTTTGGAGTTTGTGCTACAGGATGCAGAATTCTATTAGGAAAGCAAAGGCTAGCTTTTTCAAACTGCTTGTGTATATTGGTTCCTAACTTTCCTGAAAAGTTGCATATTGCCGGGGCTATTCGATGCTAATGCTGTACGCCACAGGATGTTTTTGTGCTGGTCAAGGGCAGTCAGGTCTGGAGTGAACCAAGGGCTATATCTGTTCTTAGTTCTAAATCTTTTGAATGGGGCATGCTTATTTAAGATGCTGAGGAAGGCCCTTTAAAAGAGAAACCGGGCATCTACTGACTGAATGAGGTCAATGTCCTTTAATTAGAAAGGCCTGCCGCTGAAGTAATTAGGGAGCGTTTGATAGTGATGAGGGGTGGTCGTTTGACTGCGGACCCATTACAGATGCAGGCAATGAGGCAGTGATCGCTGAGATCCTGGTTGAAGACAGCAGAGGTGTATTTAGATGAGTCCTGATTGGTTTACCATGCCACAGTCTATAACATAACGAGGGCTTCCCTGATCAGTCGTCTACCTCAGATTTTTGGAAAATATAATAGCAATGTACAACTGTAAACTTGCAGCTCTCAACATTTCTGCCCAGAATTTAACTGGTGCTATTGACAAAGCTCAGTGGAAGAATGTTGTGATGGACTACTTTCTGGATGGCGGCTGACTCTCTGTGACTGAAAATGAATCAGATGATTAAGAAATCCTTGACTTGGGTAACAACATTGTCATTGAACCAGACGTTGAAAAGTTTGCATAGTCGAAAAGTGAACTCAGAAAGCACTTCTGTATAAATCAACTCACTGGATTACATCTACAAAGAAAGGGCAAACAAGGCATCCATGACAGAGACAAACAAAGATGCGGTGATTGAGGTATTGAACACAGTCAGTTTGAACTGGAGTGACATGACACAACATCCCAAGAAAGCTGAGCAGACAAAACGCAAACGAGAGAGGACCTTTTACTCAAAGTAGTTCCGGTCTACCATGAAGAATCCATCCATGTATACGGGTTAGAGTCTAACATTAGCTTCATGTACAGATATTATTTGGATCTTATTTTTTATAAAGTTGTTTGCATTGCTAACGTTAGTTGACTGGCTAGATAATGTTTGTTGCTTGCTGGCTGACGCCAGCTAACGTTATAAATAGAATCGGATTTTGTCAGATATCCTTTCACATTACTAGGTAAACCGTACTGTTGGTAGCTTACTCCAACTAACGTTATAAATCATATCTAAGTTTGTCATCTGTTTGTGTTTCTAGTTAACCTACTGTTAGCTAGCTGGTTGGTTAGTTTTAACTGCAGTTTAATACTGCATAATTTCATACATGTTGGCTGGCTAGGTAAGTGTATGACAAACCGGGATTAAGGGTCATTAATTTGTTTAGCTAGCTAGGTTGCTACATATTTGAACAAAAGACTCTACTTAGCCAGATTACATGACTCATAAATTTAGCCGGGTGTGTCTGGGGGTGATATGGCCATCTATTGTTGTTCATGAACATCTGAACAGGTCTAGACAATAGAGACCCACCCACTTAGCTAGATCTTTGGGGGGTGGCTTGATATTATTTATGTGAAGAACAACATGTTAGACCACTGCGCCACTCAGGAGCCCCGGGCGTATTCTAAGGCACTGCATCACTACAGACCCTGGTTGGATTCCAGGCTGTATCACAACCTGCTGTCCCATATGGCCGCGCACAATTGGCCCAAAGTTCTTAGGGTTTGGACGGGGTGGGCTGTCATTGTAAATAAGAATTTGTTCTTAATTGACTTGCCTAGTTAAAGGTTAAGTAAATAAAATACAAAAAATATAGGCCAAAGACTAGCTAAAGTGTATTTTTACCTGGAGATTTTCTTTAATGTAGGCTACTACTACACCTTAAGCATTGTTTCAAAAATGGCCTCACATGAATAATTAAAGATATGGGTAGGGCTAAGGCTTAAGAGGGTGTGAACAATGCTAAATGGGCATTCTCAAAAAAGTGCTCTCGCAAGTGTTAAACTTTCAAGGGGAATTTCAGGTACTTGTCTACAAGGTGGAATAACACGTTTGTCACGTTTAAAATAAGCATAACTTTCCCGTCTAAAATAAGCTTAACTTTCCCTTCTTTCCCCCAACTGCAGTGTATGTTGTACCATTTTGAAGCTTGGAGTCTGTTCCTTGGCCATTGCCATGCACTCTGCCACACCCACCATCTAAGCCCCTTTTTGATCTAGAAAAACGACTGCATAATGTCTGAGGGATGTGAAAGGCACTTTATTTGTGGAAGTACCCTTGTTCTTATTACAAACCTTTCCAAGGATTTACTTTCCTGATAGACGTGATGTTTGCGAGGTTGATAATTAATTGAATTTAAGTAGCCAATCGTCATGTACATTTATTTTTATTATTATTATTTTTTTTTTACCTTTATTTTACTAGGCAAGTCAGTTAAGAACAAATTCTTATTTTCAATGACGGCCTAGGAACAGTGGGTTAACTGCCTGTTCAGGGGCAGAACGACAGATTTGTACCTTGTCAGCTCAGGGATTCGAACTTGCAACCTTTCAGTTACTAGTCCAACGCTCTAACCACTAGGCTACCCTGCCGCCCCCACATTAAGTCCAGTCACTTTGTAATCGTGATGACAGTCCTAGCTGAGTTGTCCTACCTCTGTTCGCTGGACAGTAGCCATGAAATGTCATCAAAAGATGATGCTTTTTACAAATGTATGTTTAGTCTCTAAAGGCATTTATAACGAACTCAAATTTGTAAAAAGTTTAGTCTTAGAGGTGAATTCTTGACTAGCTGGACAGTGGTCAAAAACATCTGTCCAATGGTGCTGAATAACGCACATGCACATGGAAGTTGGAGCAACGCCTCACAAACTAGAACAAAGCTCTGTTATTATATGTTGGTAACATCGTATTCAAAAAAAATCTGACACAGGCCTAGAGGCTGACACGTAAGCTTTAATAAACGGTGATACTAGCAAGAGCAGAGTGCAAATTTCTCTTTTCTTCCAAGGTAATATCGTTTTAAAAGGACAATGTTACAGGCAGCTGAATCTGCAGTGGGTCAGCAGGGAAAGGGTTAAGCAAGCTACGCTGGCATAATTGCCCATGTCTCTGGTATGGAAGTGGTGTGGTCCTCAGCGGTGCGCGTTCACGGGCTGTGTGCTGTAGCTCTCCTCGTGCACTATACAATCCTCTCGCGAGGAGAAGATTTAATCACATTATAGTTCCACTCGACGTATGGATATTTGCAATTACTCATGGAAAAGGGGGCGACGATACCCTCACCACTGCTAGAGTGAGCTGCACCCTCTGTATGTGTTAGAAATATCTGTGAGAAAACTGTCCTGTCCCGAGCGCAGAAGAGGGGAAGGTGTGAAATTAAATGTTGATACCCACACGGCAAAACCTCCTGATACGGAAGGATGGACTGCGTATGCATTGTCACAACAAAGGTATGATGACAGTATAAGTATGGTACAGCGTTCACGCTTATATGAAAACATATGAACTAGTACAAGGAATCTGACAGTCCATCACATTACTCTGCCACTTGTAAAATACAAACTACGGGTTCAAGCCACAGAATATGTGCACGGAACGTCAATATTGAAGGATTCAAATTATATCTGTGTTCAATAATGTTTCTGTTTCTCAGTATTCAAAGTCGTTTCTAGAGATAACAATGCAGTACAGCGGAACGCATGCCCCCGCAACCCCCTTGATTATTTTACAATGCTTTGTTTCCCACATAACCAGCACGTGATTGTGTAATTTGTTCCATGTTTTCCATTCTATCTTATGTATTCTCGCACTAATTCAATCCGGGTTCTGAGGATGACTGCTTTACTTGTTGGCTTTTGCTCCGGTGGATATATGGTTGAAGTCCATATCCTAAGATTTACAACCTCTAAACTTGTTCTAGTGTTTGCGGTGTACTTATTATCCCATCGTAATAGTAAAGTGTCACACATCCCCTTGACAAGTGGTATAGACTGAATCATGTATCTTTCTCTGACATAATTTTGGCATCTTTAAAAAGCAGGGATGTTTACTGTAGTCAGAATCCACAAAGAATAGTGTTTATTCTGCTGTTATCCAATTATTGGAGACTTTATTATGGTTAACATTGGACTGGAATTGAACCATGATTGCAATATATATTTTGCTACTGGGAGGCAGGTGTGCTGCTTTTGAGAATGCCTTTTTTGGGTGAGAGTTTTGAAGATGGAGCAATCAATGAAACACACATGCCTCCCAGAATCCCAAACTGGACAACCAAAAAAGCTCCATCTCCAAAAGCCTGATAAAAGAAAGTAAATGATCATTCACTTGTTTATGTTTTCAGCCTTCACCAGCCCATAATTGTGTAATTTTTCTTGAGACTGGTGGTGTAGGCTACTTGGTTGCCAGCCACAGTAAAATGCTTTGATTCTATTAAGGATTTTTTACTGGTCTACCAGAGTCCCTCAGCCAAGTGACTAGTCATTTTCTCTTCCCCAATATTGCTATTATGATGTAGTGGCCTACCAAATACAATATTTGAATAGACATGTCCAAGGCTATTTACCCAACTCCTATAACCAAATTATTTTGAGCTTGTTATTTATGTGTCTAGTCAAACAGCCCAGCTGTAGTCCAGGCCAAAATAATAACTTCTGTTGGCTATTCCCCCCCACCTGGGATTGGAACCCCCCTCCTAGTCCATTCCCCATAGTGTATACCACTGAACTACCTGCTAAGGGGGCGTCCAGCTGCCATGTGAGATACTGCAGTCTGTTAGGAAAGCTAATGGGGGCTGATACTGCTGTCACAGTCGTGCAGGTAGCCCACTCCCACCCCCCACCTCTCTCAGCAGTGGTCTGTGTATATCCCATAGGCAGTCCTCCAGGGAGGCAGCCACATCCATTCAACCTGCAGACTCTCTGATCCAGAGCTACTTCCAAGTCAGAGTACATTCTCTTTTTCAGCAGCTGTAGGAACAAAGCAGCAGAGTTGGTGCAGAGTTATTTTTTTCTTCTCCTGAAAACAACAGCGTACTATGCTGTTCAAGACCGAGAATCTACCTATTTGATGAATATTGCAGAACAGCTTTGGTGCTATGGTATTGTAGCATGCAGGTGAATAAGGGAGTCTGACAATATTACTGTTGATGTACAAATGCCCAATGTTTATTTTACAGCTTGTCACTTTTAGGCTGGAGAGCTGGCCCAGGTGAAATTGTTTCAGAAACAACTCCAGGGGCAGTGGGGACAAGTTTATTTTCCTTCACTTTCCCGTGGACTCTTCCACCCCACAGTTTTGAATTAGGGGCCAGTTCTAGCAATAGGCGCTGTTTGTGAGGGACGTTCATGAACAACAGCTAACCTAACAAAGCCATGGGGCTATCTGCATCATCAAATCAAATCAAATTTTATTTGTCACATACACATGGTTAGCAGATGTTAATGCGAGTGTAGCGAAATGCTTGTGCTTCTAGTTCCGACAATGCAGTAATAACCAACAAGTAATCTAACTAACAATTCCAAAACTACTGTCTTATACACAGTGTAAGGGGATAAAGAATATGTACATAAGGATATATGAATGAGTGATGGTACAGAGCAGCATAGGCAAGATACAGTAGATGATATCGAGTACAGTATATACATATGAGATGAGTATGTAAACAAAGTGGCATAGTTAAAGTGGCTAGTGATACATGTATTACATAAGGATGCAGTCGATGATATAGAGTACAGTATATACGTATGCATATGAGATGAATAATGTAGGGTATGTAAACATTATATAAGGTAGCATTGTTTAAAGTGGCTAGTGATATATTTACATCATTTCCTGACAGTTTGTCCAGGCTCCAATGGACTGAGCTGCCCTGCACTTTGGTCAATGTGCATTTTTCTCATTCTCTGTTGTCAGAGCCTCTCTGGTTGTGGGAAGCATTTTCCTAGTCCTCCTGGAAAACAGTCTCCGCGCAGGAGATGGCAACCCTTCTCAGGGAAGGTTGACGCTCACACAGCACCTTAACCTGTATATCGTACTTGTCTCTGACACTTTTCCAATGTATTTTGCTGAGCGTATAGCGCGTGCCCCACCAACCCGTTAGACTGAGGATAGTGGGGCCTGCTCGTCATGTGTTCAAAATCCCACGCTAAGGCAAAATCCTGAAATGTCCCACACACAAACGGGGTAGCGTTGTCTGCTATTATACGATGTGTTATCCCATGGACAGCGAAGTGCCTCTTCAGTTATGAGGAGCACCACTGTGGTTGGATATGTCAGATAGTCCAGTTCAAACCAGCCTGAAAGAGTCCACCAGGACCAAGTGCATCTTACCCTGCCATTTGAAAATGTCCGCATCAGTCACCAGTTCAGGTATGTCATGCAAACGCGTTTACTACTACATAACACTAGAACTGCCTTGCCTTTCAGCATGTTAGTACCCGCTAGAGAACGTTGTCTCATGCCCCATTTAGCATATGCTTCAGATGCATATCAACCCGCAAGGTGCGTAAACATTATTGATAAATACATGCTTGATAAATCGTTCATGCACAAGATTAAAGGATTGATTGCATAAAAAATATTAATGGCAATATATAAAAAATGTCTTTGTCAAGGATATGTTTTGTATAATTCTTCAAAGTTCTAGGACTTTGGTGTAATCCATTTGATTATTTATTTTGTAGATTAGTAGTAATTAAGTCCAGTTACAGCTTCTTTTGACAAAGTAGAAACAAAAGATGATGATGATAATACCAGCCAGGTGGGCTGGTGAAATTATTTGCTGTAATCATAAACACAAGCACCAGTGCATGAACAATTGTAAAGGATTAATTGCATAAAGAAATATTTGTGCAAATATATTAATGACAAGATATAAAAACAGTAATTTGTTGATTGTATTGTGCCCTTATACCTGTGCCTTTACACATGAATTAATTGCATCTTCTCTTTATACTTCGGGTCCAGAAGATGCACAGCTTTGGGGCTTTGCGTGAGCAAGCCCCACAAACAAATTGATTGCACTGCACATAGTTTTCATGGGCCTTGTTTCATGTGCACCTGCTGACTTGAATTTGTCTTATTTTTCCAGTGTGTGTAGTTGTGGTGCTCTGGAAAGAAGGGAGAGCAGGACCTGCTACCTTGGTGGCCTGCTTGGTGGCTCACATTCTAGATCCAGTGGGATGCATGTTGCTGAGGATGCAAACACTCTTTCTGTTACATCTGTACACCGTGAGAGTTGCTTTACCACTCTATCATTGATATGGAGTACAGCTCCTCTGGTATGTTTTGCGCAGAGGGGGGCAACTCCTGCCTTCTTTGCAATAAACTTGTCTGCCAGGGTTGCTCATCTACAGCAGGAAGCAGTCTCCTGCCTGGCTGAGAAAGCAGTAGATGTTCTCATCCAGTTTGGCACCACATACCTATGCAAGTCAGAGTTCTCAGCTCTGGCGTAATTCAAAAATAAATACATACTCGATGCTGTGCTGAGCATGACCTCAAGGGTTGCACTGTCAAACTGAGCCCTTGTTGACAACTTCAAACAATCACACACCTCTCATTTGAACTGTGTGCGTTTCATGCTGTAGATGAGAAACCTAGAACTCTGTTTGCCTCAAAGCATCTTGCTTCAATCAAGTTAATTCCAGTTCAGAATGAACATTTATTTTAACAGCAACCGTTCCGAATTAGACAGATGTTAATATTTTGAATGGGGAAAAACAAACAAAAGCTATTTATATGGCTTTTTATTTATTTTGTTTATAAACATTATTACATGTATTATAACAGCAACAATTCCAGCCTTGACTTGTTTTCAACAATCATTTCTACAGTAAGATGTACAGGAGACCTGATCATGTTTCATGTTTCATCTTCATATGTACTTTTGGTTGCACGATCAGTAGCTACCTAGCTTGCTTTGGCTAACGTTAGCTAGTTATTAGCTGGTAAAGGGGGTTGTTTGAAAGAGGAACTCGCATGAGAGAGACTGTGCCTTTGGAAAGTATTCAGACCCCTTGACTTTTTCCACATTTTGTTAGGTTACAGCCTCATTGTGAAATGTATTAAATAGTTTGTTTCCCTCATCAATCTACACACAACAACCCCATAATGACAAAGCTAAAACAGGTTATGAATTTCTGCTAATTTATAAAAATTACAAAACTGAAATATTACATTTACATAAGTACTCAGACCCTTTACTCAGTAATTTGTTGAAGCACCTTTGGCAGAGATTACAGCCTTGAGTCTTGTGTATGATGCTACAAGATTGACACACCTGTGTTTGGTGAGTTTCTCCCATTCTCTGCAGATCCTCAAGCTCTGTTAGGTTGGATGGGGAGTGTTGCTACACAGCTATTCAAGTCTGTCCAGAGATGTTTGTTTGGGGTCAAGTCTGGGCTCTGGCTGGGCAACTCAAGGACATTCAAAGACTTGTCCCAAAGCCACTCTTGCATTGTCTTGGCTGTGTGCTTTTGGAAGGTGAGCGTTCGCTCCAGTTGGAGGTTCTGACCGCTCTGGAGCAGGTTTTCATCAACGATCTCTCTCTACTTTGCTCTGTTCATCTTTCCCTTGACACTCGTCTCCCAGTCCCTGCTGCAGAAAAACATCCCTACAGCATGATTCTGCCACCACCACACTTCACCGTAGGGATGGTGCCAGGATTCCTCCAGATGTGATTCTTGGCATTCAGGCCAAAGAGTTCCATCTTGGTTTCATCAGACCAGAGAATCTTGTTTTCCATTGTCTGAGAGACTTTTAGGTGCATTTTGGCAAACTCCAAGCTGGCTGTCATGTGCCTTTTACTGAGGAGTGGCTTCCGTCTGGCCACTCTACCATAAAGGCCTGGTTTTGGTAGAGTGCTGCAGAGATGATTGTCGTTCTAGAAGGTTCTCCCATCTCAAGAGGTCACCTCTCTAGGTCACCTCCCTGTTTGTTTTTCCACCACCATCTCCCTTTTTTTTTGTAACTATCTAAGTTGGTTGTAGATAAACAGTTATGGTCTGTTCCACCAAGTGGAGGTCTGGCCAAGGATGAATTTGCTTTGGCGACCGAGCTGTAACATAAGTCAATGATCTTATTTTTCCTTGTTACACCCAGTATGTGACTTGTCTAAGTACTCAGTGTGCTTGAGAGTGCAGCCATTGAAATCCCCCATGATGAATTTGGGCGCATCAGGGGAAATTGCATCAAGCTCTTGAGTGAGGTTAAAAATGGTCAGCTGCCTTGACACGGTTTGCCCTTGGATGGATATAAATAACTGTCGGAAATATCTGGGGGAGTTCTCGGTGGAGGTAGAAGGGGTGCAATGACACTTACAGTAGCTCTATATCAGGAGTTTATTATCTTTTCCTGACAATCATGGTGTAACACTCATTTTTCAGAACACCGACTCCGCCTCGGTGCTCCTTACCAGTAGCGTCACTGTCTCTGTCCATACGCGTGATAGTGAATCCGTCAGGGGTGACTTGAGTCGAGCACCGTCTCCGAGAGTTTCAGAAATGGCCATCACACAGGCCTCCCTGTATTCATATAGATACTGTCAGTTTTCCCGCAGTTAGTTCAATTTCCCCTTATGCGATTGGAGAGCAGGATAGTTGGAAGCTGGAACTTTGTGTTCCTTTTCAACCTCTGCCGCACACTGCCTTTCCTGCCCCCTTTCCTCTTCCTTTTTAGTAGTCCTTCACCCGGGTTGTTTTGTCTCACGATCTCTGCAGCTATGTCCCCTTTGAGCCATTCTCTCGAACGTGAGTTATTACATTGTGAAAGAGTTTCTTCTATAGCGGATGTGTGGCACCGCCAACTTTCTCAGAAGTTCACGTGCTGTTTCAGGTACCGGCAAAAATAATCCAAGTAGGAGAATAATCCGCTGTACGATCTTAACCAGGGAAAGGTTGAAAATGTCAGTGAAGACACTTGCCAGTTGGTCAGCGCAATCTTGGAGTACACATCCTGGTAATCCGTCTGGCCATGTGGCCTTGTGAATGTTGAACTGTTTAAAGGTCTTACTCACATCGGCTACGAAGAGTGTGATCACACAGTCGTCCGGAACGGCTGATGCTCTCATGCATGCTTCAGTGTTGCTTGCCTCAAAGCGAGTATAGAAGTAATTTTGCTTGTCTGGCTCGTTTCACTGGGCAGCTCGTGGCTGTGCTTCCTTTTGTAGTCTGTAATAGTTTGCAAGCCCTGCCTCATCTGACGAGCGTCGGAGCCGGTGTAGTATGATTAGCTTCATGAGATGAAACATGGAGAAACGGAATACTGCGGGCTGTGAACTTGAAGCTAATCTTACTACACCGGTTCCGACACTCGTCGGCGCAGTGAGGCGAGCCAGTTATTGGTGGTCAATGAGCCGACCTCAGAACCCTACTGGCACACACCCTCAGGCCGACAATGCCATTTGTGTTGGAGACCATACAGAGTCGATACTCTGTCACAACAAATGGCCTATTCCTTATCACAGAACAACAGCTGCTTCCAGTCACCCTGCTTAGCTTGACATACTCCAATCGCGGTTAGTTCCATTGTGCTGCTAAACGGAGTGTTCGAACTGTTCCACGGTCAGTTTTCTCATATGTTGCACCTATTGGGTAAGGTGAAGAAAAGGTGGATGAGTGCTGATCACAAGTCAGTTAAGGGCAGGGAGCTATGATCTTGCCCCCACCGGGTGCAGAAAGCTTCCCCCCCAGGGGCCAGTCATGCCATCTGAGGCTGGGCTGATGCTATGAGGGAATAGCACTGCGTGAGACATGAACTGTAGCCATTGAGTGTGGAGGATTTGATTTTTCACTCGTCATTATTTTTTCTGTGTAACTGGCCACATATTTAACTGATGGAATCTAGAGGTTTGTTTGGAATGTATAGCGTCGTGAAACACGCCCAGGAAGACATTGATACTTTTGCAACTGGCATTTTGTAAGCACTCTTTCGCTCATTCTGAAAATAAACAAGCTTTTTTATTTAGTCAAGGTTATTTTGGGCATCAGGTCTCTGCCTTTGAGCTGTATATAGAGTAGCTTTAGTCCATCAGTTTTAATGAATTCCTCAATTGATTTCAGCTGTCCTGTATTACTGACTTTGTACTGGTATGCACTCACTGGAGGAAAACGTACTAATTTCTCATACTTGAGTAAAAGTAAAGATACCTTAATAGAAATTGACAAGTTAAAGTGAAAGCCACCCAGTAAAATACTACTTGAGTAAAAGTCTAAAAGTATTTGGATTTTAATTTACTTAAGTATCAAAAGTAAATGTAGTTGTGGAAATATACTTGAGTATTAAAAGTAAAATAATTAAATTCCTCTGTGTGACCACGGATAGCCATGGTCACACTCCAACAACATAATTTAAAAACAAAACATTTGTGTGTATATTGTGTGTATCTGCCAGATCAGAGGCAGAAGGGATTTTTCAATTGTATTTAACTAGGCAATTCCGTTAAGAACAAATTCTTATTTACAATGACGGCCAAACCCTAAACCGGACGACGCTGGGCCAATTGTGCACCACCCTATGGGACTTCCAATCACGGTCAGTTGTGATACAGTCTGGAATCAAACCAGGGTGTGTAGTGATGCCTGTAGCACTGAGATGCTGTGCCTTAGACTGCTGCACCAATTGGGAGCCCAGGGATGTTCTCTTGATAAGTGTACAAATTGGACCATTTTCTATCCCGCTAAGCACTCTAAATGTAATGAGTACTTTGGGTGTCAAGGAAAATGTATAGAGTAAAAGTACAATTTTCCTTAGGAATTGTAGTAAGTTGTCAAATATAAATAGTAAAGTACAAAAATATTTTTTTACTTAAGTACTTTACACCACTGTATGCACTGCAGTCTTGTTTTTTTTTTTGTATTGTAATGCTGCCCTCTACTGTTATATTGCTCTAAACACAGACTTTCTTTGCAGCAGGGGTTTCAAACTCAATTCCTGGAGGGCTGTATGTCATTGGGTTCTCACTCCTTGTACCTGATAAGTTAAGGTGATTGATTGATCCCCTTCCCTGGTTGTTTAGGTCTTCATTGGACACATTGAAAGGAAATAACAAATTAGCAGGCACATGGACCTCCACCAATTGATTCTGACACCTCTAATTTGCAGGAGCAGGTCTCTCCAAGGCAGTCTTAATTTTTTTAGGGAGGAGCGGCTCACATTGTTTTGAGACCAAGCTGTTAATTTACCCAAGATGTCTTCTGTAAGGATTACCACTTCTGTCAGAACGTAACGACTAACTGCTGTTACCTGAAGGAGGGAAACAAGGTACAGAATACTATGGGAGTTGCACTCTCGCGACCTTCAGTTGAAAATCATGCCTGACAAGGCCAATGAAATCTGCAACTCGCTGGAAGCCACACCTTCCAGAGGTGATAAGTGTGAGGCTCCGATTCATTCTTTCAATTGAAAAATGCTCTTCACCGTGCCCAGGAACGGGCGGTGCAGGGCCAAACAGGCGTTGTACCTGGTTTCCCTCCTCCAGGGAACAGTAGTTCATCATAACGTTACGTTCCCTTTCAGTGAGTAAACTTCAGTACGAGATACTATGAGGAAATCGAATCTTGCCCCAAGCTGACACCAATAGATACAAAATGAAACAGCCCATGGACCACTCTGACTTAAGTCTGGGTATTGCGCTCACGGTGTGATGCCTAGTGACTTTCTACTGTCGCAGCTATAAATACACTGGGAGCAGTGAGATCCAATCGAAAAACTACAAGTGTGTGGTGAAGCCCAACTCGCCGTATCACAAATATATCCTAGTCAACCCTTTAAACAACACCCGAGACGCTGCCAGACCCCTGGTGGAGTGGGTGCATACAGTGCTGGGTTAACCCTAGCCCCCTGCTGGTATATGCCAGGGAGGTAGCCTCCACAATCCAGTGGGAGAAATGCTGCTTAGGGTGCATCCTTCTGCGAGCTGGATTAGCAAAACAGACAAAAAGCTGTACACACAACCGGATATCCCGGGGTAGGGGGCAGCATTTTCACTTTTGGATAAATAGCTTGCCCAAACTGAACTGCCTCCTACTCTGTCCCAGATCCGAATATATGCATATTATTAGTATTGGATAGAACACACTCTGAAGTTTCTAAAACTATTTGATTCATGTCTGTGAGTATAACATAACCTATTTGGCATTCATATTTTTTTATATTTTTTTAATCACTGTCTTTTCAATATGTTTTCATGGGGAATCCAGAATTCTAATTGACTTTCCTGCAGTTCCTACCGCTTTCACTGGATGTCACCATTTTGTAGAAATTGTTTGAGGTTTTTCCTTTGTGTAATGAAGTACCACAGCTCAGAACGAACGTCACTTCATGTGTACCTTTTGAGAGAGGCACGTAAACCAGAAAAGTAGCGTTGGTTTGTTTTGCTCCTGTATTGAACACAGATCATCCTGTCTTCAATTTGATTGATTATAAACGTTTAGAAATACCTAAAGTTGTATTACAAAAGTAATTTGAAATGTTTTTGCAACGTTTAGAGTTAACTTTTGAGATATTTTGTAGCAACGTTGTGTAAGTTGGAAGCTGTGTTTTTCTGGATCAAACGCGCCAAATAAATGGACATTTTGAATATATATTGACGGAATTAATCGAACAAAAGGAGCATTTGTGATGTTTATGGGACATATAGGAGTACCAACAAAAGATGCTCGTCAAAGGTAAGGCATGATTTATATTTTATTTCTGTGTTTTGTGTCACGCCTGCAGAGTTGAAATATGCTACTCTCTCATTGTTTACTGTTGTCATATCATCAGATAATAGCATCATAAGCTTTCACTGAAAAGCCTTTTTGAAATCTGACATGTTGGCTGGATTCACAACGAGTGTATCTTTAATTTGCTATCTTGCATGTGTAATTTAATGAAAGTTAGATTTTTATAGAAATGTATTTGAATTTGGCGCTCTCTATTTTCCCTGGTTTTTGGCCATGTGGGAGGCAAGCGTCCCGCCTACCCCAGAGAGGTTAAGGTACAGTGGATTCGGAAGGTGTTAAGACCCCTTCCATTTTTCCACATTTTTATTCTAAAATGGATTAAATTGTTTTTATTTTCCCCTCATCAATCAACAAATAATACCCATAATGACAAAACAAAGTTATTTATTTGAAATTTTCGCAAATGCATTACAATTATTAAAAAAAATCTAATTTACGTAAGTATTCAGACCCTTTACTCAGTACTTTGATGAAGCACCTTTGGCAGCGATTACAGCCTCGTATTGTTGGTTATAACGCTGCACACCTGTATTTGGGGAGTTTCTCCCCTTCTCTGCAGATCCTCTCAAGCTCTGTCAGGTTGGATGGGGAGTGTTGCTACACGGCTATTTTCAGGTCTCTCCAGCGATGTTCGATTGGGTACAAGTCCGGGCTGAGCCACTCAAGGATCATCAGAGACTTGTCCCGAAGCCACTCCTGCGTTGTCTGGGATGTGTGCTTAGGGTTGTTGTCTTGTTGGAAGGTGATCCTCCGCACCAGTCTGAGGTCCTGAGCGCTCTGCAGCAGGTTGTCATAAAAGGATCTCTGTACTTTGCTCCATTCATCTTTCCCTCGAACCTGACTCTCTCCCAGTCCCTGCCGCTGGAAAACACCCCACAGCATGATGCTGCCACCACCACTGTCGAGATGGTGCCAGTTATCCTCCATATGTAATGCTTGGCATTCAGGCCAAGGAGTTCAATCTTGGTTTCACCAGACCAGAGAATCTTGTTTCTCATGGTCTGAGTCTTTTAGGTGCCTTAAGCGGGCTGTCATGTGCCTTTTACTGAAGAGTGGCTTCTCAGTCCACTCTACCATAAATGCCTGGTTGGTGGAGTTCTGCAGAGTTGGTGTCCTTCTGGAAGGTTCTTCCATCTCCACAGAGGAACTCTGGTGCTCTGTCAGTCACCATCAGGTTCTTGGTCACCTCCCTCCCCCATTCGCTCAGTTTGGCAAAGCGGCCTGCTCTAGGAATAGTCTTAGTGGTTCCACATTTCTTCCATTAAAGAATAGAGGCCACGGTGTTCTTGGGGACCTTCAATGCTGCAGAATGTTTTTTTGTCCCCTACCCAGATCTGTGCCTCGACACAATCCTGTCTCGGAGCTCTACGGACAATTCCTTTGACCTCATGGCTTAGTTTTTGCTCTAACATCCACTGTCAACTGTGGGATCTTATATGGGCAGTTGTGTGCTATTCCAAATCATGCCCAATCAATTGATTGTACCACAGTTGCCTCCATCTCAAGGTTAATGGAAATGGGATGCACCTGAGCTAAATTGTTAGTCGCATAGCAAAGCGTCTGAATAGTTATGTAAATAAGGTATTTCTGTTTTATTTTTAATACGTTTGCAACAGTCTAAACCTGTTTTGCTTTGTCATTATGTTCTATTTAGAATAAATAAAATCAATTTTAGAATAAGTCTAATGTAACAAAATGAGGAAAAAGGGAAGGTGTCTGAATACTTTCCGAATGCACTGTATGTGCGTAAAGCTCATACCGGGCATGTAATCTCTGTTGCTCTTCAGAAGTGAAACGAGGGAAAAGGGAATTAGCTCAAAAGGTTATGACCTGTAGGACGTAGCCATGACTTTGGGGTGAAGGCTGCATTTGGACACAGTCACCTTGGAGTTGACCGGGGCCATCTGAGGTCGCCAACCAGGGTTAATAAGTTATTGCTAGCACTGGTGCGCCCAACTTGAGCAATTTTTTTTACTCTCGCTTTATCATTATCTAGTAGTGTATAGATTAACGAGGAAAAACATTTATTTAATCCGTTTTAGAATAAGGCACAAAATGTGGAAAAAATGCACTGTATGGGGGGTTATGAGCCCCTGCTTCCAAATATCAGGGAAGCTGCCATTCCAAAAACTTGTTATAGTTTTAGCAAGGCCTCCTGCAGCTCAGGAGTACTGTGTTTAAACATTTAATTCCTGATGCTGTCAGGGCCACATGCCTTTCCAGGGTAAATATTATTTACATTTTTTAGGGGGTAGATCAGCTTAAATATAGCAGATTGTAGCTTCCATCAATGTAATTGTCTGCGTCATTTCTAATCCCACTTATACAGGTTTAAGGCTTTGTATTCTTTTTGAAAGTTCACCATGCGTAATTTTGTAGTCTATTGGGTTATGGTTGTTTTTAATTGTGTGTTCTAGGGAGTTCTTTGTATTTTTTGGGGGTTTAAAGTAAGGTCTTCTGATGGTATTACTCCATAGACTTTCAAAATGATCTTTCCAAATGTTGCCATTTTCAATGGTTAAGTCATTCCTCTGTTTTCCATTTAGACAATTTAATTTCTCCCAGAAGTGGATTCTATCAATGGTCGTCAGTTTTCTCAGAATGCTTCAGTTTCTTCCATCTTATGTTTTGTTTGTATTCTGTCAATGTGTCACAATATGGTTATCGAACGTCTCTGTCCTGTGGTTGGAGATGTTTTCTATTTGACAAAGGTCAAACGTTCTTCCTTATGAGATTTACATTCAGCATTAAACCATTTCTCTGAGTTTTCCAATGAACTTATTTTTTTTCTCTCCATCAATTTACTATTGTGGCTGCTTTGATAGATCTCATTTGGTTTATTCAAAGCCAAATTTCAGGGAGGTTGTATTTTCCAGGCACGCTGTGTTGAAGTGTGTTGCGCTGTCAAGGGCCTACCTGTATGTTTTGTGGTCTTTGGGTGGAGGTCTTTTCAAAAAGTCAATCTGGCAGTGGTCAGACAAGGGTGTCTGTGGTCTGATGGTGAATGCACTAATGTAGGAGGGGTCCAAGTCTGATATTGCATAGTTAACAACACTGGTCCCAAGAGCTGAGCAGTAGGTGAATCTTCCCAAAGAATCTCCTCTAATCCTGTCATTATTAAGAAAACACAGGCCTCAGGCTCGACCGATGCACTAGTGACCTGGTCAGGGCTATTTCTATTACTAGTGATGAGACTGGTATAAGGTGGGATGTCCGTACGTCTATTACCCTCAGGGTCTACACATTCAGATTCAGAACCTGTTCTAACATTAAAATCCCCACACAAAAGCACATTTCCCTCAGCTTGAAACTGGTTGGTCTGTTTTGGCGATTATCAGAAAACTGCCCATCATAGTACGATGAATCTGAGGGAAAAGCATACACCGCACCTATATAAATCATTGTCACTAAGGATTGTGCCTTTGTTGATTTTTAACCAAATGTGGATGAAAGATTGTGTTTTAATAGCATATGATCATTTCTCCTGATTCCTTGCCATGTTTTAATTATGGAAGTAGAATTTCCCTATAGCCTGAATGACATTGAGTATCTACACTACATAAAAGTATGTGGACACCTCTTCAAATTAGTGTATTCGGCTATTTCATCCACACCCGTTGCCGACAGGTGTGTAAAATTGAGCATACAGCCATGCAATCTCCATAGACAAACTGCCTCTGGAAGCAATGTCAGGACAAGAATGGTTCGTCGGGAACTTCATGATATGGGTTTCCGTGGCCGAGCAGCTTTACACCGAGAGTGTTGTAAAGCTCGCCGCCATTGGACTCTGGAGCAGTGGAAATGCGGTCTCTGGAGTGATGAATCATGCTTCACCATCGAAGTCCGACGGACTAATATGGGTTTGGAGGATGCCAGAAGAAACGCTACCTTCCTGAATGCATAGTGCCAACTGTAAAGTTGGGTGGCGGAGGAATAATGGTGTCGGGCAGTTTTTCATGGGTCCGGCTAGGTCTTAACTCCAGTGAAGGGAAACCAACGCTACAGCATACAATGACATTCTAGACAATTCTGTGCTTCCAACTTTCTGCCAAAAGTTTGGGTAAGGCCCTTTTTTTGTTTTAGCATTACAATGCCTCTGTGCACAAAGCGAGGTCCATACTGAAATGTTTTGTCGATCGGTGTGGAGGAATTTGACTGGCCTGCACAGAGCCCTGACCTCAACCCCAACCCCGTCAAACACATTTGGGGATGAATTGGAATGCTGACTGCGAGCCAGGCCTAATCGCCTAACATCAGTGCCCGACCTCATTAATGCTCTTGTGGCTGAATGGAAGCTAGTCCCCACAGCAATGTTCCAACATCTAGTGGAAAGCGTTCCTAGAAGAGTGGAGGCTTTTATAGCAGCAAAGGGAAGACCAACTCCATATTAATGCCAAGGATTTCGCAATGAGCAGGTGTCCACATACTTTTGTTGTGGTGTATATCACCACGACACAATGTTTATAGAAGTATTATGTCTTGAACTTTGGTGTTAAGAATGTCAGGGTTTGTGGTATTAATAAATAAAATATTAAAATGGCTTGTGAAGTGTGAATCAAATACAAATAATAAAATAAAAAGGGTTGTGAAGTGTTCTGGGGGTGGGTTTTGCATTTGTTTTCCAGCAGTTGATGCGACTGAGGATATAGCGTATTGTGTGGGTTTATGCACCTGCAAAATACTTAAACTAAGCGCACAATCCACGCTGAACACGAGTGAATGTTGCACTGTGTGTTTCAACTAAGAGCATTCTTCAGTAGCAGGAAAGAAACATATTTGACAAGTGTTGACTAATGTGGAACTCATTTCTCTTTTAGCTTAGATTGAATGTTGTCTGCTAACGTCCAATAAACCGCAGTGTTGAGCTGGTTTGGTTCTGGCAGAGCTGTTCTCGGTCACGGCTTGGCTCGGACATGTTGGTAGGGGCTGGAGATGTCTGGCTCAGCTGAAATGGTATAGGGTGCCATTTGGGAAACAGACTACCACTCCATGCTGTCAGGAACACAGAGAGGATTAACATGCCACAGCCTGACATCCTCATCAGCCTCCTTAATAACCTGTGGGAGACCTGGGAGTCCCCATTAGGCTGTGTTCAACTTCCAGACACACACATACCAGGGTTTAGCCGATAATGGCTTTTGGCATATAATTTTTTTTGGGAAAAGTCAAACAAACATTTTCTCATGTGAATTTCCCAGGAGAAAGCATTCCATTGCGAACTAATACTTTTTAGCCTATTCATTGAAAATACCAGTCGATGGAAATACAGTTGACTGGTCATGCTTATAGGTCTAGAGGTTATTTTTGCATAATTTTCTGGAATTAAATTGCAGAGTGTGTAGGCTACACTATTCGTTAGGTCTCTTTTATTGCACACGTATAGCATACAGAGCCTTTGAACAAAAAAAATCTGTCAGACTGCATGAGAAGCTTTTGACAACTGTTTCCTACTAAATGTATTATGGAATGAACATTTGCACGTAGCTTACTGCGTTGCTGCTCTTATAATGTGAATAAATAAGTTACCAACATTTTAAGCTGAACATTCTGATCTGTTGCATCATTCTTATTGATATACCCTGCAGATTGTAGGCTGTCATTGTAAGCTCTGCAAGTCTGGCCATCAGAAGAGGATGGGAATATAAAGGTTTCCAAATGATAATGTCATATTTCAGTACCTCCTTTAGTCTCTCATTCACTCTCATTCACCAATATGCTACTTAGATTAACATAGTAATTTGTTAAACTAAAGGCCAAAACGGTAACTGTTTTGATGGAAATGATCGCCTTGGTCTTTGGCTGTGGGAGATATCTGTTATTCAATGGACGATATGCTTTTCCAGATATGACACATATTTTCAGATACTTTGAAGCACCCCGTGCACTCCGTATTATACTGTTTGACTTTTCCCGACACACAAATTGAGGCATGGAGTGATTCAGTAGTACTTGGCTTTAATGCCTTTATTGGCCTAGCTCCGGTCACTGGCCCAACTCCAGGAGACAGAGGGAACCCTCAAGGACCATGTCTGCATCCCAAACATACCTTATTCCCTATATAGTGCACTTCTCTTGTCCATCTTCCATACGGCTTTGGTCAAAAGTAGTGCGCTATATAGTGAATAAGGTATGTTTCGGGAATAGGGTACCATTTGGGACGTAACCATGGCTGCCCCCCTCCCCTAGAGGAAGGCCAGAGTTGTGTGTTCTGTGTCCACAACAGCTGGGGTATGTCTTCCTGGAGGCCTGGTAGGGGGTGTGTGTTTGTCCGGGAGTGTGTTTAGCCTGGATTTTCGTGTGTGTGGGCCCTGCATTTATTATTTGCATTATTATTCACCTCTCCACTTGCAGAGCAGCAACGCTGTCGCTGATTTTAAAGGTTTTGTCAAGCAAAGCCTCTGAGATTCATTTACTCTCCAGTGCACTTTGCCTGATGGTCGTCTCCTAACCCCAAGCACTTTATTTTCTTGACTACTATGGCATGAGAGTCTATTAGCAGTGGTCAAACTTGACCTTTTTCTTCTGGATGGAAGAACAAAAGAAACCTGACACATTTCATAAGGCAATTTGGAGCTACAATTGTGAATTATTCTGTGGTACGGTTGACCATTTCCATTGAAGGGATATGTCTTCATTCTTTGTCCCAAATGCGGTATCCATGTTCTTTTGGGTAGGAGAAACTATATCGCCTGCGAACATCAAAAAGGTCACAGCCAGGGCCGACCAATTAGCCTCCTTCGCTATCCATCAGTCAGTGCTTTCTCCTCCCCCACATTTGAATTTGCATTTCTTCAGTGTACCCCCCCCCCTCCCATCTCTCTCCCTCCATCTCTCCCACGGTGTAAAAACACAGTGGAGATTTCACCATTAGCTCATACTCATCTCTCCACAAATCCGCTTAGGAAACTGTCCTTTCTCTACTAACACTCGACCCCGCTCCATATCTCCCACAGGAGATACACTGCCCTCCTCTCAGAAATGCTCCCTAACCTGTCCCATATCCCTATCTCCCTACACTACTACCCTCAGGATACAGCCCCTTCCCTTCGCTGACTCTCTGCTGTAAGCCAACCCCTTCTCTCTCCCCCCATTCATCGCACCTCAGATATTTAGGATTTGCCCACTGCAAAAAGCTCACCAACCCGCCCCATGTCTCTTATGGTCACATTAGGATACATATTGCGGTCTCACTCTCCCGCTCTCTCTTCACAAATGCTCCTTATCGCCATTGTCCCCCCCCATCTCCACACTGCCTTCCCATGTGGTGAACGTCCTTCCCCTCGTTCAGCAGAGCCATGTGACAAACCCCACGCTGCTACTGTGTAGCGCTCCCCTCTCTCCGCCTCCCACCTCTCTGCTTGCAGCAGTATTCTCAGTGGCACTCTCGCTCTCTTCATCAGCCCCCTACATCTGACAGATTTACTGTGTCTCTCTTGCCTTCCTTCCCTTTCCCGCTCTCTTTCCCTCATCCATCTGCACCTCACAGACAGTTTCCCTGCAAGACTCTCTCGCTCGCTCTCCTGCTCAAGAGGCGTTTGGACAGACGCGGTTCAGCTGAAGGTACACTCTTAAAGGTGGCAACCTCCCTTGAATCCTCCCACTCAAAAAAACGAGCAACCTTAGACCACCTCACGCCTTTCCCCAGCGTCCAATCAGATCCCCACAGAGGACAGCTTAGCACGCACACATACTCGCTTTCTCTTCCTCCTCTCTCATATTTGCACGCCATGGTTCCACTGTGGCTCTCCAGTGAACCTCGGCTCTGCAACGGAGCGTGTTGACTGTCGAGGAGGATAAGCGAGGGCGCAGAAAAGAGGAGTCAGCCAATCGACAGCAGGAAGAGAGGAAAGGAGGGGGTGGAGGAAGAGGTGCAGCTGAAGGAGGGGCAGGCCCCCTGGATGAAGGTAGAACACTGGGTGTCTTCCCCCCCCCTGCGATGATGGAGTGATGCAAGGAATGAGGGCGGATGGTGAGAGCAGGCAGCAGCAGCATTGGAGGAGCGGCGGGTGGTGGTGCTGGCAGCAGAGGGGGAGTAGGGGGCAGCCGGAGAGGCCGAAACAGGCACCACTCTTGGAGGAAACGCGCCTCGGTCAACTGCTTCAGCGCCGTTGAAAATATGTCTCCCAGCGTGAAACACTTAGACTGCTTCTCCCCCATGCTGTGCCACTGCAAAGTAGCATGCACCAACAGCACCATATCACTCATGTTTGGGTGCCAGGTGGGTGATGACAAGGGAGCATCTCGTTCAACAATGTTTCTTTTCATCTCTTAACTGCCTAAAAAATAAGTCTAAGTAACGGTGCC